>NW_008657430.1:230890-252252 GCF_000695815.1 Acanthisitta chloris | reverse complement strand
CCCTACAACTATCTCTTGCCTGTACTTTGATGTGAGCTCATGTATCAGCCATTCTCCAAATCGTGACAGGAATTAATTTTCTTGTCCTTTTTCACCTGTTATTTTACATAAATGTCTAGCACTTAAATATCTTAAATTCTTTTTCTTTGGAAAAATTATTTGAAATTGTGCAGTAGATTTTGAAGGGATTGCGACCAGTACACAGAGGCAGATGCTCTGAGGGTGTAATCTTACAAATTTGTTATAAAAAATATTGTAACTTCTTTTGTCTTCAGGGATTTATTTTTTTTTAATTTTAGTTAGAAGGAATTTAGCTCCTCCTGGCCATTAATATTCTGACTATGAATATTTTTATATGTCTTGGTTTTATCTTGCTCACCCAATTACATTTCTTCTATCAGATTTGGACCTCATCTCTGTGTCATAGTTATTCACCTGCAGTAACACCTTGACAAAATAAAAAAATAGAACTAGAAATAATATTTTTAGTATACACAGTTTCAGATGCTTCAGTTGATAAGAAAGAGACCTTCCTCATGGTTTTGAGTATACTGAAGCAAAGTAATGCCCAACAGCTTTAAAGTGTTTCCATGGTTATATAATACAAAGTAAGGCTTCAAATGTGAATTTTATATTCCACTAAATTTGGCAATTGTTGATTTTAAAGCATATTAGATCATTCACAAATAGGAGGCCTTTAGCACATCAAGCTGTTTAGGAGCAAGTGGTGGACAGTTTTGGAGAACTTCTCTTTCTCCTTGGCATGTTTTCATGATAATTCAAATATTGGAGATAATTTACAACTCTGCTGGTACTATACCAAAGACCTTATGTGATGGAATTTATATCACTTTTCCTTTTAGACATTTAAACCACATGTCATTCTAGAAAAACGAGGACAGAGGTCCAACAAAGGAGTGATTTATTTTCAGTTAAAATACTAGCTACATTGAAACCACATGTTATTAAGTACTGTATAACCAAACCATGCTCAGAAGAAGGCTTACGGCACCAAGGCTTGCTTAAAATGTTTCTCCCCCCCAAAAAAAAACCCCACTTTGGCAGTGCACACATTAACAAACTACACAGTACATTGACTATAATTTTCCCTCGATGAAACAAGTTATTAAAGTGCCAGAGTGCAAATTAATTCAGTTCCTTATTATTTTTCTTTCTCATGTTTTTGAATGGTTGAAATTTTCTGTCCATTTTAGGCAACATTACCTCTCTGTGAGCATCCCTCCTGAAAGAGCATAATGCAATTTAAAATTTTAGGACTAAACCATAGTTTTTCAAAGTGAAACAATTTGTATTTTGGGCATATTACCAACAACTCTCATAACGAGCCTGTGAGAAGAGTAAGGTAATACACAGAAGTAGTGCACACAAATCCAAGTCCAGCAGGAAAATACAAAGATTAGAGCTAAGGGGCCCCTTGTTTTCAAAACGCAGATGCTGCACTTCCACATCAGATTGCCTAGGACTTCAAGGGATGTTTTAATGCGAACGTTGCCATGTGAGTTGTCAAAAGCCCAATGTAGATGACCAGTGAAGAATTTACCCTGTAAAAAGAACTACTGAAGTTCCATCTAGTTTCTGTGCTGGTTCTGTGAATGTATGTCTGGATCATACTGGCCCAGACATGGTGCTTGGGGGAATGGGAATTAAGCTGGCTCACCTGTGTGCTCCTGGGGACTGTTAGATGCCAAAACCCGATCAAGTGTTGCTGCCTCACTGTTCAGATTCTGTTTATTGTGCAACTTGCATGGCCTAGAAAGCCTATCCCTGTGCTTTCGAAGAACTGCACAAGCATTAACAAATCACCACAATACCCTGTCTCACAGGTAATCACTGGACAGTTTTGGTCCTAAAAGGGGATTAGTCAGTTATGGTCAAACAGTCTTTAAACAAAACATGGATCAGAAGGAGCAAATTTCTTTGCTTATATGTTTGAGATCATTCTAATTCAGATGTTGCACTCACATCTTGAAGTCATTTCTACTACCTTAATATTGCCTGGTATTCTCATTGCTCCTAAAATTACTTTGCTCAGGCAGATCCTGAAGTACTAATTCTGCAGCAGTAACATGCTGAAATTTGTAGTGTCCTTAAACCAAAAACGATACAACAGCTATGTTGTGTGTCTTTTTTCAGTCCTTGGCTGCCTAATTGAAATAAAGTATATGTAGTAGACAATGTAATTTATTAGACATAGAAACTCCACTGAATTAAAGCTGGCTGGTTTGCTACTTTGTCTTGAATGGACACCAGTACCAAAGTATTGCAGGAGATTGTGCACGAAACCACACAGTGGACAAAAAAAGCATCATATGGGAGACTTGACTTATGCCATGTTGAAATCATAAACTGTCATGTTAAATTTTAGAAAAATGTGAATTAATCATGTTCAAAATTATTATTGAATCACCTTCCCAGTAAGTTCCTATGCTATAGGGTATATATTATTTTTTCCCAGCCTGGTACAGCCATCTAGTCATAGCTGAGATTGCTGTCTAACTGCAGTAAAGCAGTGTGTAAATTTACAGTAGGAAGTACAAGGCAGCTATGCTCTTGCTGCCTCCTTTGCCTTTTCTGAAGCACTAGAAAGCTGGTGCTGTCACCAGCAATGAAAAATTATTGTGGGGCGCAGTGTGGCAGCTATTGTGTTAAATTGAGAGGAGAAGCCCTATTTCTGGATTATTGTCCAGAAACTATTGTCTTCCATTGGTTTTCTTCCCTAAAAATAATGGAACTGATCATACATTTTCATGGACTAAAATTCTTTCTCTTTATGTGGGTCTCATAGGCTTTTTTATAATGTAGATGATCACTTCACACTGCATAATCCAACTGACTTGTCTTTTCTCTTTCTCTAGATGTTTCCAGATGTGTGGCTGAGAGGAAGTACACCCAGGAACAAGCTCGCAAAGAATTTCAACAAGTGTTTATCCCAGAATGCAATGACGATGGCACATATAGTCAGGTTGAAAATTTTTCATTCAGCATCTTGCGTGGCTGGAAAGTCAGAATGTGTGTGTTTGAAATGGGTGAAGAAGAGGCAAATGTAATGAAGGGAAATTAATTTCAAAATTAAATATAATTTGTGCTAACACTGATGTCAAAAAATGGAAGGAAAATCCGTGTTATGTGCCGAGTCCTTGTTCTTTTTTTCAGTTGGCCAGCAAAAGAGCCAAACAGTATAATACTCTAACTGTTCTTCTAGGATGAGGCAGCTGAGTCATTCTTCTAGCCCCCTGAATACTCATCAGATGGTAAAATGCTTGGAATTTCTGATCTGTTTGTGATCTGAACCAGTAATCTTGCGACCAGAGTGCCTATCTTAGTGCTAAAGCATGAATCATACAGGATTCTTCCTTATTCTCAGCTGAACTTTGTTGCAAGCATATGGTCTGACACTAATTTACTTAGCTTAGATCATGGAATTCAGAAGGCACACAGTTAGAAGCTTGGCCTGTGATATATATTCCAGTCAAGATCACCTTCTTCTGCCTCTGTACCACATTTTTAGTTGTGGAGTTGTGCAGAACACAATCCTTCTCTTTAAGCATGGTGACAGAAGTGATATTAGCCCTTAGGAAATATAATGCATTTGATTTCTAAGTGGAATTCCAAGAGTTTCCTTTCTGACAGCTTGGGATATGAATAATGCTGGCAGAAGCACTCTGTCCTGCTTCTCCAGTGGGTGGAACAATATGTTCTCTATGTGGAAAAAAGCTCAAGATTGCTTGTTTCAGGAACAGCTTATGTGTCCCTTGGGGGACTTCCTTGTGAGGTTTTTATAACACCTGCACCTCACTCTTCTAAAATAGGGTGTAAACAACCGCATATTGCAATAGTTTTCTCTTCCATTGGATTCTGAATGACCTACCACACTTTTCTTGAATTACACTTTATGCTAAAAAATCTTATGTAGGGCAGAGTTAGGTCCATTGTGGCTTATTGTTCTAGGTTTTGCCAATATAGTTTGCTGGATTAGACTTTTGTACTCATGTATCATGAATGTCGTGGGGTAACAAGCATATGTCTGACAAGCTGCACATGGTTCATGTTGTTTCTGACAGGTTCAGTGCCATAGTTATACTGGATACTGCTGGTGTGTCACTCCCAACGGTCGACCTATCAGCGGTACTGCTGTGGCCCACAAAACTCCTCGCTGTCCAGGTAAATCTTGTTTGGCTGGCCAGGATATGACAGTATCTCTTGAATAGCAGAGTTTATCTGGGGCATCTGATGAGACTTAAGGAAAAAAAGTCATCACTGGAAGAGTGGTTCAGCCCAGAAACAGGTGCTGGAAGAGCCTGTGGATGCCCCATGCTTGGGAATTGGCAAAATTCAATCAGATCAGGTTCTGAGAAAGTTGCTCTGCCTTTTAATGTAGCCCTGCATGAAGTCTGAGGTCACTGCCACCCTAAACCTCCCTGTGATTCTAGGATCCATCTCCTTTATTTGTACTTAAATTGGGCTATTGAAGAGGTTTTCTGCAGTGGTTATTTGTACTACATTTATGTGTCCGTATATGAAACCACGTGACTGACTTGCTGATGTAGTACTTTCTTTACATTGAAACTTGCTTGCATATAAACTCATTGCAAAAAAAAATGTCAGAGGGTTTTGTCTCTTTTGATATTTCAAGTATTTAGAGTACAGAAAAAAACCCCACACCACCAAAAATTACAGAGTGGGAATGTTCATTTGTAACATAGCCCAGTGAAAGAACTCCTGCTGCAGAGTGCATGAATGGCCAAATCCAGAAGAGAAATAAGAATGAAAAAAAAAACATTAAGAACATAATGGAGTCATTGTAGAAATTAGCTGGCAAATCAAACTCACTGCCTTGTGTGCTACCTTTTGTCTTTTATCAGGACAATTAACAGGCTCACTGTTTTTTAGGGTTTTGCTTCTGACCATATTTCATTCACATTGATAATAAATAAAATCCAGAATGTATGAATGGTTGTTGGAACTGCTATTCACCTCCCTCAAGGTTAGCAGAATTGCACAGAAATAGCACAGAAATGTGAATGAAACTGGCAAAGAGAGTAGATTAGGGCCTTTGGGGGAATTTACCTGGCCTGATCTACTTCAATCATTCAAGCACAACATTGATTATTTTAATAAATAGGTGGAGGAAGGAAGAGACCACTGAGAAAGTTTCAACAAAGTTAATTTAATTTTTAAGGTCTTTCCTGCCTGTAGGTGCACTTTAGCCAGAAAGAATAGCCTTCAGAATATTCCTTTTGATCCAGTCTGAAAAGTCACTGTAGAATGACAGTCAGTTGTGAATAATGACATAAAATATTCAGAAACCCTAAAATAGAGGAAAATGTACATTCATTTTAGTGAAATTATTGTTTATGACTCATTTGCATCTTCAGAAGACACATGGATGTGTCTTTAGTTGTAGATGTCCCATCCCTAGAAGTGTTCAAGCCCAGGCTGGATGGGACTCTTTGCAACCTGGTTTAGTGGAAGGTGTCCTTGCCCATGGCAGTGGAGTTGGAAAGAGATGAGTTTTAAAGACCCTTTCAAACTATGCTATGATTCTATGATTATATGGCTAGGATAGTACTTTTGGGCTTTGTGTAGAAGTGCTTTTGCATGTTCATAGCCCAAACTTCTCTGAAAGTGTGCCTTTGTTGCTTTCTCTGCAAAATCCATTTGTAGCTTCCTCCCTTCCTGTCCTTTCACTGACATCAGTGAAAAAAAGGTTATACTGATGCTGTAAGGTCACTAAGTAATTGTTACATGTCTCATAACACATAGCACTCTTTTTGTCTCAAAATGTTGTTGAATTGCCTACTATACTTACAATTTTTTCTATTTGTACCTGGTATTATTGAGGAGAAGCCTCAGTGTAGTTCCAAGTTAATGAATGGATTACTATGAGAATTATTCTATCTCCACAGGAACCTAACCCTAGTTCCTCTCCAGGGTGTATTCACGTGTCTAGCAGATAAACTGCCAGACTGCTTCAGCTCATTTTTGGAGGGGTAGGAAGGGAAGTTATTTTTATAGAGATTCTAAGGTGAAGGTCATAGTAGCTCTCAAATTGAATTTAGTAGCTCAGAGATAAACTGCTCTAGGGCCCAGGTGAGTGTGGAGTCTGATTTTGCTCCTTGGAAGACTGAGTAATTTTTCAGTTGTTATGAGACCCTGTGGGATTATCTCCCCTGCTTGTATCTCTCTGTTTTACTGTTCACCACTTCTCCTTTGTCCCTCAGGAAAGAAGCCCAGCTATAGCAGAGTTTGGAAGTAAGACGTGAAATGCTAGGGGATTTTGCAGTGGTATTGGCTAAGGAGTCAGTTTTGAGTGGTCTGGAGAAACCTTCTGATTCAGCAGAGAAGACAGCTACAGATTTTCTCAGAAAGTTATGTGGTATAATAAGGCAAAACTTTGTTCTTATATTGCAGAATGAAAGTCTGAAGCACAACTGCACCCTTCTCCCATTTCTCAGTATATATTCAAAATTGCCATCTGTTTATGATAATGCAGGGTGTTTTGTTCTCCCAGGACTGTTGATGTTTTCCAGATCACCGTTGGTTCCCTTTTGTACTTTATTTAATATGACTATGCAGAAGAGTACTAAAGTAAAAACTTTAGTGGGTCAGATGAAGTTGAATAGATGTACTCCTGTTCTAACTAGTATTTCACGGATGCCATTTCTTCCAACACTGTTGTCCCTGTCAGGCTAATACACTGTGCAGGAATTGCCTTGCTATTTTTGATATTGCAGGCCAATCTCCTGCAAGAGTGTCATACTGATACCAGCATGCTCCTGTGTATTCTGCAGGCTTGGTGCTGTAGTTATTTCAAAGGCAATTACGCAAATTTCTCAGTTTGCATGTACCATACTTTTTTCTCCCAGGATCGCTCTTGCCACCTTTTCTCTTTAGAGAATGTGTACAGACAATTCTTTTGTTTTCTCATAGGAAATGTGCTACCATGGAATGTGTGAAAATTGCTCATTTTAATGAAAATGTTCAGTTAATTTTTAGTTCTAGGCTGATTCATCAGTAACTTCAGATTAGTTTCAAATACATGTCTATTCAACTGTGCTATTCCTAAATTATGGGATTATTTCTTGCCTTTCATTTTCTCCCAGTGGAACTACTTTTGACTTTGGTGAATACCCAGAAATAAGAAAGAAGAGCATGGCAACCTGGAAGAATTTGGATTTTAGTAGAGGAAATACAGAGCAGAATTTAGGATGGGCAGATAGGATTCTGGTTTCCGGATTCCATCCCCTATCTGTGCTTCAAATTTACTGTGTGATATTGGATATTTGAAACAACCTCTGTGTTTATGTAACTGTTACTATTACTTAGCTGCATAACATGATGTTTCCTAAAGTTATCTCAGGTCTGAAAAGTGTCACATGTATATTTTTTATGTATTGACAATAGGTGTATGAGCCAATTTTTGATCATTGTGTTGTTCTTGTTGCTCTTATTTAAGCTGAAATTTGTGCTAGAGACACAAGATGTTGAAGAATGAAGGTCATAAGCAGCATAAAAAAAATGTGGGACTCTCAGACTGTTTTATGCAAAACCTTTGCTTTAACTGCTGCATCTTTACCTGAAAGAGGCTCTTCTTCCATCTTTTCCAGTTTTTCCCACACCAACACTCGGTAGGGCTAAGGCACACATGATAAATCTGAGAATGCCGTACCACTTCATGGAAATAATCTCCACTATTGCAGGAGCAGTGGTGAGAAGGAGAGTAAATCAAACACATTCCCATGACAGCATTAAAAAGAAAGCTCCTTAAAAATGATGAATGCTCCCAGTGCTTTCACTGAAGAACACCAGACATAAAAAAAAAAAAGACATTTTTACAACTCTGCATCTCTGTTATCAGCACTACAGGGAACTACAGAAATTCCATAGGCATGGAGTCCTGGGAAATGGGGTAGAAATTGACAAGCAGGTGTTAAATTGTCATTGGAAAATACAGTGTTTACCTGTTGTAGGGATTTTATGCCCTATTAACTATTCTGGGCTTCTGCCAGTGAGACTGCAGAGATATGGAGGCATGTTTTATTGTCTTGTGAAGTAGTTCTGGTGCCTTAGGATTAAGATGGCATGATCACCTTTTACAGCCAAAATGCAAGTACCTTTAGCAATTCAGAACTATTTATGTCTGTATAGTAATATGATCAGATAGTATGATGAAAACTAATATATTTGGGAAGGCAATGAACTTTTAAAACTTACGCCATATTGCTTTTGTTAGCTGAAAAAAATAACCTTCCTTGAATCATCTAGATATTTTGTCCCCATACATAGGACTTTCCCTATACATACACAGTCACACACCCATAGGTGAGATAAAGAATAGCATGAGGTTTACTTTTCTTGATATCTGCATTCAGTGATTGTATGTCAAGTATTATGTAGAAGATCAGAAATCATTATCTAAACTCGATAATAATAAACTTTCTCCTAATGTTTTAAAGCTCAGTCACATATCTTTAGAACTGTAGAAAATGGATATGCTAAAATAGCAAAACACAAAACTCACATCACATTCCTTTGAGGGTTTATTGTGCATCAGAAGCTGTTATAGTGAAACTGGGTGGAACTGTGGGGTTTGCAGTAAACTAAGGCATGAATATGTCTGCTTCCTTTTAAAAAAGATTAAATTAATAAGAATCATAAATGGATAGATAACTGAGCTAGTGTACAAGCTAGAATTGTTAAAATAATGTTGCTGAATTTAATATCCCTCCTTGCCCTCTCCCATTCCATAAATTTATTTTTGTATGTGATGATTTGGTTGCTTATAGTGTACCAAAAACTTGGAAGCCAATTCCATTGCCTAACTTCTAGATAAGTTATGTATTTCTATTTTTGTTTCTTGCCTAACAGAAATTGTGAGGATTCATCATGAGTATTGACGATACAATTTCCTAGAAACTTGCAAATGCAACTTAACACCATTTAGGCCAGAAGTATTTCTACCTTAAATATATTCAGAAAATCATGGGGAGAAAAGATACAAATTCAATAATTCTTCCTTACCTCGAATTTGAAGACAACAAGAAAAGTTTCTGATGCATAAATTGAAAATTCATGGTGAAGCTATGTGAAGGACACAGGCTTTCCTTTGTAGGAAATTATGTGAATATTTTTGTTATCTTCCTAAGACTTAAAAAAGTTAATTTTAGCCCAGTAAACCTAATTTCCCTAGCCTTTTCTTTTATGAATTTTAGTTAGTCTTTGTACATGACACTCTCTTCCTCCATTACAATTTAGGGTAAAAAGCAATCAAAGCACAGAAAAAAGAATTCAGTTCTCCGTGACAGTACTTCAGTATCACACAGGCATTCTCACTATTTCACATCTGAATGTATCTGGAATTTTTTTTTCCTGCTTTTGGTTTAAGATATGGAATATGATATAAATTTCACCAAATGTTAAATTGCTTAAGTATAAACTGAATTTAAACTTTATATTCCAGTAGTTCTGAATGTACATAGAGAGACGACATTGGTGCCAAACTAGGACTTTACTTAACATGCTATTTGGCACAGAGAGGGTATCAGTGGCTGTTTATTACACACATTTCCCCTGCTGAGACCTCGTTTCTACTCACAGATTAATAAGCAGCTTAAAATGCTCAGGCCTAAAATCTCTGGATTTGCAAGAAAACTATAAGCCTGTGCATCAAAATTAAATTCAGAAACTATAGAGTTAATCATAACTGGATGAAATTTGAGGAAAGATTGGATCACTAATATTTAATGCAATTAGAAAAACCTGTAATTTTGTATGCAGTACTTCAGAAAACTGGAACATCTTATTTGAGTTCAAGCTGAGCCTCTTATCAAATGCAAGCCAAGCACCAAAAAAATTCAGATCTTCTGGCTTTAGCATAAATGCAAAAATCTACTTCCACTTCAGAGTGAACAGCATAGATTATTAGCATTGCAGTCTATTTAGACCAAGCTATTTCAAACACCCTTGGATATAATTCCCACAATGATAACAACTTTATTTTTCCTGCCTGAATGAATACTGATGCATCACTAAGTGTATTGGTTTTCTGGTGACTTAAACATAATATAATAAAAATACACTATCGCCATAAAAGGAAACAAGTCTAAACAAGAATATTTTTGATATGGATAAATAAAGCTGTATTAAAAGCTGAATCCTTCAGAAGGTAATACCAGCTTGGCTGCATTGCTGTGTATTCTTTTATGAAGGCTTTAAAATCATCAGTGCAGATTTGTGATGCTAGGCATCTTCCCTCTGGTTAAGGTAAGCAAGGCCTGTTATTTAGTGGGTTCTCTTACTTAAATTGTCCTTTTGGAACAGATTTACTGTGCTGCAAGGTTTGAGTTTTCTTTTGTTTGTTTTAAACACAGTGGATTAAATTATTCCAGAGGGCATAAATTAAGAAAATTAAGGCAACTAAATGATTTCACACACATACAAGCATCTGTCACATGTGTAGGATGGTAAGCAAGGCCTGTTATTTAGTGGGTTCTCTTACTTAAATTGTCCTTTTGGAACAGATTTACTGTGCTGCAAGGTTTGAGTTTTCTTTTGTTTGTTTTAAACACAGTGGATTAAATTATTCCAGAGGGCATAAATTAAGAAAATTAAGGCAACTAAATGATTTCACACACATACAAGCATCTGTCACATGTGTAGGATGTGGGTTGGTTGGTGCTTTTTTTTTCATTAAAGCAGGTGTATGTAGGAACAGACTGTGTGGTAAGAATTGATAGACTTCTTGCTTTTTGAACTTTGATCACTTCATCTGGCTTTTCACAGAGAAAATATCACTTTTAAAGGTGATTTTTAACATACCAGAGACAGATATTTGTTAAAAAGCATCTAGGAGTTAGAATCATACATATGGGTGACACATAAGCAAAAAATAAGGAAGAATTTCTGTTTTAAACCCTAAGAACAAATGTCTCCTGTAAAAACTACTAAGAAAATTAGTAGATTCTCCAATTTCTTGATGGCTTGAAAACAAGATTGTATGCTGAGTTGAGTGTGTGTCCAGGCTGGTAGAATAAGCTGTTAAACCCCATCTCTTGTCATCTTCTTGACTCCCTTCCCATCTATGCTGTCCTTTTTTTCCTAAGGGGCACAGCTCTGGGGATGTGTCCTGCAACCAGTTCAGGCTCAGAATAAGGTGCTGTTCCTGCCTCCCTCAACACACACATGCACTTTCCCACACAAACATAGGGTTTCCACGAGGCTTTGTGTGAGGTGTTTAAAGGAGAAAGCAGCAGTTTTTAATCTGTGCCAGGACTGGGCTAGAAGCTGAAGAAGTCCTTCAGAGCTGCTGAGGTGTGTGGGCAAGACTCTGAGCACAGGGAGGGTGCTGCCCTGTACCAGGGACCATGAGGAAGTGGTGTTGGGGTGATGCTTCTTACTGCAGAACCTTGTCCTCTTGCTGGGGCAGTGGGGAAGAGAAATGGTGACTCTGCAGTGCATAAGCATGTTCTTGCACCTGTGTATATGAAGTGTTTAATGTTATCTCCTTCTCACATCCTGCAGTGGCCAAGAAGTAGAGTCTGATAGTGTATTGATTGTACATAAATTCAGTTGTTAGACAAAACTAAAATCTTTGGTTCGGAATGGAAGAATTTGATGGTATTCATTGCTATAATGTACAAAAATGAATCATTAAAGCTGAATTGTGTTTCTTAGGCAACACATTAAAAGTGCAAGTAATATTTTGCTGATTAATTCCTTTTTCCAATTGCAGGTTCAGTGAGTGAGAAGCTGCCACAACGAGAAGGTGCAGGCAAAGCAGGTAAATATCTTAGCTGGCCTTTAAACAGAAACTAAAATAGCTGTGGGATACACTACTGTGATTTTCCATAGATGTGCATTATCAATACATGCTCATGATCTATTCTAGCTGCACATATATATACATGTGTAAATGCTATTAATTTTATGTTTACACTGTAGATATTTAGTAAACTTAGGAGCAGAAACATGTATATATGTATGCATGTGTTTATATGTATTATATATGCATAGACACCGTATTTTTCTAGTTTCAGCCCTACAAACTTTGCTATTCTGTGCTGTTTGGAAGATAACTTTCCTACCCATAGCTGTACTTTGAAATATTTTCCCATACTATTTACTTGCTCTGGAGGACAAATTATTCTGTCTGTTTGATAAAGACAGCATTCTGAAGTCTCATAATCTTGGGAACTGGAGTCCTCACTTTATTTCCATAGCAATCAGTGCTTGAGTCATCTTGAACCCAGCACTTTGCTCTGTATTTTGATTAATTCATCTGAGGGCTTGTATTTATGGCCAGATGATTGTTGTTGTTAGATATAGATCATGCTGTATATCTTGTTGGCAGGACAGAATCTGATGCGAATCCAACATAGCTGGTAGATTTAAATGAGGGAGATGTCTATGGTTTAGCCTACACTCTCTAAACACTTGAAAGAATTTTAAATTCAGCTGAAAACAACATGCTGAATATTTCTGTCAGTTACACTGCATAAATTAATTCCAAAGAAGTTACTTGTTCTAATATTGAAGCCTCTCTGGTGCACTGTACATATAATTGAAATATTTTTTTACAGGAGCTTTTGCACAATTGCAATATACCCAACATTTAAATAAACTATAGTGCTGTTAGGTTAAAAAAATAGTACTTCTTTAAAGGCTAATAATTACAAAGTACTGGAAAATTGTTCCTTCATGTATTTCCAGACAAATTGTGGGTTCCGCTAACCTTAGGTTACCCATTTGCTTTAGGTCAGGACTTTAATTTTCATCTTTTAACTGAACAAAATATCCCATATATAAAACTTGTCTGGAATCCTTTATTTTTGTTTGTGGCTGTAGTGGCTGAGCTGCTGAACGCTGAATGAACGGTCATAGAACAAGGAAATGAACACAATTTATCGAATCTCACCACGTATATTTGTGTCTCAAGTGACATGGTTGCATTTTATTCATGCCCTGCTTTTATTCTCCATTACAAGCCTGTAGCACAAAGGGCTTCTGACCTGGTTCCCAAGTGGTCTCTGGTTCTTTTCAGACGCTGCTGTCTTCCTCGCCCCACCCTTCTTCCAGACAGTCACTGCCTTATGCTTTAAATAAAGTCATATTGTCAGAGACACCAAAAACTCCTTAGAGACTATCACAGAGGAGCAAATAGGATCATCTGTCTGTGTGAGTTAAGGAGCTGTGCTTCAGCTTCACAGCCAGTATAGTAAAAAGTGCTTTGTAGCTCACCTTGAAAGGGCACAGTAGTATTTTTTGAAACAACCATAAAATTCCCTGCTTGTCTTTCCTCTGCATGTTCCTATGGACTAACCAGGGGTGCCCACATGGGGGTACCTGCCCGTATCTTAGCCCAGAAAGCATAGGTAGGTTCACAGTGTTCTCACTGCTGCAGAGGACATGCTCTGTACCTTCAAGGTGTGGTCTTGAGGACTCTACACAACATGGAGCATAGATTTAACCTGAGACAGTCTCATCTTCCAAGGTGTCTCATAGACATGGAGCTGGTGAGCCATTTCTGTTGCAGTTGTGTACCTTGCTTCCTCTGGGTATTCCAATACTGAAAGAAAGTTTACAGCTCCAAATATTTGAGGTCAGGAGCTTTGTTCATGTGCTTGTAAATTTAAGCATTAAACCAAGCAGAAATGAAGCTCAAAACACAGTCCCTTAAGTATCTTCTCTGACCCCACAGCTCTTTCCTCTACCCAAGGAAATTATTCAGACTTTCTGAAAAGCACAGGTGTCAGAATTGGGATTGTATGCCTTTTTTCTGACTCTTAGCTGACTGCAGGACTATGTTCTTCATAACTGAACTCTGACAGCAAACAGAATTTGAACAGGTTTTTGTATAAATATATGCATGTAGAGACTGGTATGCATGTGCCAGCCAGGAAGATCTATGCAATTAGCCTGTGAAATATCTAATTCATATCAATCATTAAATATGAGTAAAAAAAAAAGAATTAATAAACTGTTTTAAATACTACTTGAACAAAGTCCAGGAGGCTAATTTTGATTGGGCTGTTAGTTACAGCAATATATTTGAATTTCAAGTAATAATGTAAGATCAAATGTGTCACAAACTGATTGTGGACCAAAAGTTGGTTAGAAAACTGTAATTTAAATGCAAACCCAAGTTTCTGTCTTGGCTCTTGGTAATATCTACCTGCCATAAGTTACCCTCTGAAATTCTGGGTTTTCTGAATCACATACTGATGATTTAAATATATGTGTTGATTTTCAGTACACTAGGATACTTGATGGCCTCTCTGAAATTAATCAATGGTCTTATTCCACCACCCAGAGGACACCACAAAAATGCCATCGACACTAATGAAAGTGACAGTCTGTTATGGCATTGGAGCAAAGAATCCTGCCATTGCGTGGACATGAAGAATGAGCACTTCTAAAGGAATTTCCATATGCTTTGGTGAAAAAATTTTGCATTGAAAATAAGTTCCTGTTGCTGCTGGTTTGGCTTTGTGAAAAGCAGGGAGGCCACTATTCCATGGCTGGAAATTCAGCTTTACCTGCTATCAATATTTACTTGGTGTCTGTATTTGCTGTGAACTGGGCTGTGCCCTCTAGAGGCAAAGGTCAGAGTGACCCCAGATCCTCTGCATGATTTTCATAAAGACAACACAGGTTTGAAAAAAAGCAGTGATGGTGACAGCAAAGAGAATTCTGAATTGCTGTAGCAAGAAGAAATGGAAAGAGGTAGTGCGTTAGCCTTAAAGCTCCTGCTCGCTGTCACCATGGTAAGGCTACATGCCAGGAGAAACTTCTGTTGCCTTTGGTTATAGCTTCCATGAAAATGCCAGGAAAACAATCTGGAAACTATTTTGGTCTGAGCTCCAGTTGTGAAACTGCAAGAAGCTGTAACAAAACGTTTGCATGGAAGATGCTGTTTACTGCAGTATACCTTGGTTTTGGAGTTAGCTCCATGCTACAGGAAACAGCAATGTCTGGAAAATGTGTACTAGCATATGGCCTCCTGAGTCATATTCACCCAATACCTGTGAAAGTTTTAAATGGCAAAAACTTAGTAAGGTAAAGATGTGTCTTTGGAACCACTATTTCTAGCAATGCAAACTTAAATATTCTTTCATATTTAATTTTTCTGTTCCAGCACTATGTCCACTGTGTTTTACTGAACCTAAAATTGCTCACATCTTCTTGTCATTTCTGTAATTTTTCCTCTCTCTTTTCCTGCAGTAATGATTGGTGGTGGATGGATGGAGAAGGCTGACCAGAGGATAACACTTGTGCAAACAATATTCTGGTTATATAATCTGTGAATCTTGCTTATAAAATCAGCTTGACTCTTGCATAGATCCTGCTGAGCTGAAAAAACTTTTCATTTTAAGGTGTCAACATGTCTTCAGCCTCTCATTGTCCCAGACTGCTTTTGCTTTCCCAGGTCTCAAGGCTTCTATAGATTGATCTAATTAGTTGTTCAGAAATGCTGATTTGCTCAGTTATAATCTATAGGTATCAATGTTCAGCGTTAGATATGAAGAATTACAGTCGAGAGTGCAACTTGATCACTTCACGCATCATCAAAGACCCTGCAATAAATTCATCAGCCATAACCTCAAAACTCATCCATTTATAAAACATAATCTGTATATGTAATGTACCTATACTGTGTAGTATCTGTAAAGAATGTTTAAATTATTGCTTGTTTACTGGCCGGGGCTATGTGCAAATCATTCTTATCAATCATGTATGTACACTTATTTAGCTTACTCTCATAATTGTAGTCTCCTTGCAAATCTTTTCCATTCTGAATTCAGATGATGCCTCAGCTCCCGCACTGGAGACTCAGCCTCAAGGTGATGAAGAAGGTGAGCAAACTTAACTACTTAAGAAAATAACCAAACTTGTGGTATTACACTATGCAGTTATGGACTGTATTCCACAACATCTAGTGCTACCTGAAGAGTATTTACGACTGGTGGGGCAGTTGCAAGAAATTGAAAGCATCTGTACCTTTTTCAGGAACAGCAAAGACAACAAGCACAGGAGAGTCTTTACTTACAAGCAGTGAATTCTGTGTGATAGTTTTGCGATGACACTGTAGCTGTGAACACTAACATCAGCAATTTCCATGAGGGCAGAGACAGGTTTTAAACTTGAGCGAAAGTGCAGATTAAAACTCTATGTGCAAATAAAGGAGTTAAAGGGTAAACTCTATCCTCAGCATAATGCCTACTAATATTAAGGTTGATGTTTTGTCAGGCTTATTTGCCTCAGGGGAAATTGGGTGTTTGGTAAATGTAAAGCTCGAGGCATACGTGCAATAATAGTCCTATGTTGTGGCTGCCTTACCACTCACTGCAAATCTTGCAGAATATGATCTGAAGTCATTACACATTTTTGGCTCACACTAGGAGATTTTTATTCATAATAGCATAACATAACATATTTATAATAACATAATTTTAGTCTAGAAGGATTCTGTCATTTTTTTTTGTACGAATGGGATAAGGAAAGAACTATTCATGCTTGATATAGCATGAATAAAGGTTTTAACTGTGCCTTTTTTTTTTAAGATTCATGTATCTTTAAAACTAGCCACTTATTATGTAGTTGCTAGTAACTTTTAAAAAACAGTTAACATTTATAAACTATTTCCTGCTGTGTTTTTTTTTTTCTTCTAGATATAGCTTCTCGTTATCCTACGTTATGGACTGAGCAAGTAAAGAGTAGACAAAACAAAACCAATAAAAGCTCAGGTAAGAAACTCATGTTGTCCTTACTTTACAAAGCTCCTGTGAAGACATGCATGAAACCAGTTTAATAACCATTCTGGTTCCACTCTCATTGTATAATGGTGGCTTAATGATTTGTGTAGTGATGATTTAGTAAGTTCATGCATCATACATTCCCTTTATAGGGAAGTATTTTTGGCCAGGCTATACCAGGCTAAAATGATATTAGCCCACTAAAGTCCCTGGGTTAAATCTATTTGCATCTTTTAGTTGGTCTGATGTTTATGTTTGCATCCTCTTTAATCTTCTGCCTCTTTGGCATCTACTTGTGTTTTCTTTTTTTGGGTGATATGTAGCAAGAAGGTGCTTGGTAAATGACAGTGTGGGTTACATTTGTTTGGTGGTAAATCTTAGGAGGCAAACCTGAAAGGGAGCAAACTTGCATCAGAAACCAGCTGTCAGTGAACAGGAATTGGAAGGACAGTGTTATCTGCTTTTTGCTGCATCACTCACCTGCTATTTACAGGCTGATCATCAGTTTAGTGTGAATTGTGTTGCTCTTTAAAAACAATTGTTGAATTCTGGCCTTATGTTTTTTCACCACTCTTCAGAATTGAGATTTATAAACCTAGACTAGGAATGTCAGGTGAATGGCCTAAGACTGAAGTCTCTATAGTATGCAGATGCGTTCAGTGCTTTGGTGGATTATAAATTTTGATGTCTTCCTCACCATTCCTTCCTTTCAGTGGAATAAACTTTAGAGAAATGTCCATGTTTCTTTTTCTCTGGAAAAATGTTTAGTTTGAAAGGCGACATTAATGATATATGCTATGATTCAGTAAATCACCCAAAAGTACACTTCAATTCTGGGGAAAATTGAGGTTGTGCTTTATGTTAAATCCTGTGCTTAAGTATTTTACTGAATTGAGGCCCAAAAGGATTAAAAAAGACAAACAGTTGCCATAAGAAATAAAGCAAGGCATATCCTTACTGAGAGGTTTACAGATTCCGTTATACATGCTATTTTTAATGTTCAAGCAAAAATTATTAATACTTTTTCCTCTCCTTGATTTTCCAGTAGGCAGTTAAGGGAAGGACCTCAAACATAATGTAGACAAGAGTTTGAGGCAAATACTTTTCATGCTGGAGAGTTATTCTGTCATTTCTTTAGTCTGTGCTAGCAAGAACAGAATTCCTTTGGGATTTCTGTTGTGTGAAATATGTGTATAGAAATGTGTCATTTTTAGGAGTGTTTGTGTAATTTTTACAGTGCTAGAGATCTGATCTAAATCAAGACTTCTAGAGTTTGCAGTGCAGCAAACTACAAATATCCTGCTTAAAAGCTGACTATTTTACCCTGTATTGCTTTTTATAATCTTTCTGTTTTTTACCTGAATATATGTTCTAATATGTCATAATCAGCAAGTCATGGTCATAAAAATACATTGCCTTGACCTGAGAAATCAATCACCTTAGAAGAATTTTTTTGTGAGTAACAGCATCACAAAGGAATACTTTATATTTTTCTAGCCGTCCTGAAGTGGTGTGCTTTGCTACTCTGCAAATGACCTGCCAGTTACAATTAGCCAGTAAAATCAGCATAAGCTTTTAGGTTTTGGAAGCTAGAAAATAATGGCTCAGGAAGTTCTAGTAGATATTATTTATCCAGTGCATTCATTTGATTAAATCAGCCTAAATGAATTTAGCATGGAGTAATGGCATTTGCAAGACTTACAGATGCAAGGCATGAAATTAGTGGATTATATATCCATGTTCAGTAGTGACTTTCTAGTGCATATTCTTTGTGTTGGCCCAGAGAAATAGGCCTTTTCTGATCACTAAAGACATTTGTTGAGTGGTATTTAGTCTACTAGTATTTGAGGACAAAATGAACCCCATCAACATTGGGTTGTTACAATAACTCTGTTTTGAGTGGTTGATTTGGATAAAAACTATTTTAGCTCTTCTTGTACATTTTCAAAACGCTTCTATTTTCCATAATTAGAAAAAAAAGTATGCATCTGATTGCTAAAATAACATAATTTTTGCTGAGATTATGTTTTACATATATGCCTTAGTGCCTTCGCAGTTATTTTGTGAATTTGCCCACACTCCTCATTTCTTTCTCCATTTCACAGAGAATATCATGGGTTTGCCATATCAGATAGACACAAATAAGAATTATAGCAACACCTATCAAGAATAAACAGAATACTCTGACCATATGCTACTAGTTCACCCAATATTTCACATTTTGCCTGGATCAGGCACAGACACATGATGCAGTGTTTGTGTCAGCTTCTTGCTTTCTGCCATCTTTATGCTCATATGCTTTATGCCAGTGCTAGAGGACAAACCATAAATGATCCGGCATAAAATAGGGTCAACCCAGAGGAAACTCTGGTCTGCTGTAAAGACTTCTGAGGTAGGGTCAAGATTGTCAAAATTCTGAACACATCTAAGCAAAAAGTAGTGGATTGTTTGATTATGAAATTTTTCACCCAGAATGAAGAATCCTAAATCAGAATTCATTGTCTCCTCAAATTTTGGCTTCAGTGACTTTAAGAATGCCCAAATTTCAGCCACTGTATCTGGATATTTTGGTTATGTAGAATCATCTTTGATTTTTTGCTTCAGCTGTGCACACATGAAAGGAGCACAGTGGAGTAGTGTTTTATTGCTGTCTATTTACTACCGACTGTCAGTTTCAGGGCTTTAAAAATCTGTTACAAGATTTTATCAATTAGTCCCAGAGAGCTAGATCCAACAGGAGTTTCATTCTCAGAACACCTTCTGGGAGAACACTGACATGCACCTACAGTAATATAGTATAGACTGGCTGCAAATGCAACTGAAAACAGTATAGCATCTACTGAAAATACATTCTTAATACACTGAAATTGCAGCGTAAATAGCAATTACACATCCGATCTGTACCAAATAGCTGCTTGCATTTATCTGTCCATATAGTCTGAATCTGTTGGCAAAGTCTGCCCCTGAGATTGACTAATACGACAGAGTGACATTCTTAAGAGCTGAATGCAGTTTTTTATTGCCATGTCATTTAACAGCTTTAAAGCATTTGTACATGAGTTTTTCTCACATGGAAACTATGTTGGTTGTCCCTGAGGTTTCTGTCTTGTTAGCTTGCTTTATTTTGTTTCTCAGAGGCAACTGTTCCAGTGGAATTCCTGTGTACTGGTCATTCCCTGAAAATCACCTTCCCATAAAGCACCAAGACAAAACCCATTCCATACTTCAATGCCCTTGTTTATTCCAAACTGAACCTAAATGATGTCCTCCTGCTATGGCTATCCTGACTAAACTCAGCTGTGAGGTTAAAAAAACCTGCCTTGAAAAAACCCCAAACCAACACAAATTACTGTTTTCTTTCAAAGGAAATAAATGTAAGAGTTTGTGTGTCTGCCCAGTTACATCAATTCTAATAGCCATTCCTTTCTAAGCATAGGAAAATTAATAACTTAGAGACAGAAAAATGAGTAATAGCTCAGTGACGTTATTTATTCTCATTAATTGTTGTATTTTCCAGATGTTGCTTTTAGTATTGACTAAAGATAAATTATGTGCAGCTGAAGTTGTGTGAGCTAGCAAGGAAAAAAAAAATATCCAGTTGTATATTCCCAGTTACATATTTATTCCAAAATGGCTCAAAGTTTCCTAGAAGTATGTTGAATTAGGCCTATTTCACAACGTGAAGATTTGAGATATGAAACTGGTTGAAACAGAAGGAAATCAAAATGGATGTCATAACAAAGTGAGAAGAGAACACAGGGAGGAGGGTGAAGAAAGGATTTTAAAAGCTTGTTGCTTCCCTTTTTCAGCAGGGATTACTAGGAAGTTGTGCACTGGCCTGCAGAGCCCTGGCCAATCTTCCATTCTCAAATTTGTTTGTATTCTTCATTAAAGGAGAGGCAGGTGAGGACTTTAGAGCAGAATATACACATATGTCTAAAGAGTCCTACTCACTCTTAATGCCTATATTGGATACTCAGAAATGGTGTTTAAATTAATATATAAAGTAGATTTGTCTGAGTAGAAGTGGTCCATTAACTGCAAACCACTGAATTACATAGGAAAACCAAGTTTTTTCCCTGTTATTACCTCATTTCAGTTTTAAAGACAGTATTTCTTTCCAACAATTAGTGAGGTATGAGCCACACTCAAACATGGGATTTGCATTCCTAGACTTGTGTTGTAAGTGCAGCTATTAGCTGTAGCTGGAGAAGTCAAAAGCATGGTAATAAGTTGTTGAAATATATGTCTCATGCATTCATAGGGACTAGTGTATATGGTACCATCATGGGCTAAAAGTAGATTACAGCCTACTAGAAATCTGTGATGTTTTGGCACACAGGTTTTATAATCCAGAGTACATGAAATGTAATTGAATTGAGCCCTGCGAACCTCAATTAATGCATGAAAGGAAATTACAAGGCAGAAGTATTGATTTTAAATGTCTTCAGACATATCAACTGGCTATTAAGTCCACACATGGACTCTGTCAATGGGAACTCAGTCCACTACAAATGGGCAACTCTGCCAAATTTTAGACAAATTCAAGTCCAGATATTATTACTGTGAACTTTATAGTTTGGACTGCAG
>NW_008657430.1:199218-230877 GCF_000695815.1 Acanthisitta chloris | reverse complement strand
CCTACACAAAAAAAGGCACTAGCATTTCTTCATGGCATCTACAATAAGTCCAAATGTATTGTGCTGGCCATAGAGCTGGCTTTTGGACCTTGTAAAATCTGTGGGTGCTGAAAGATGTCAGCTGGAAGAACATTTGTTGTTTGGCCTGTTGTCTCAGCAAGTTGTGCGTAGAAGTTAAAGAGAAAAGCATTGCGAGGAAGTTAAGTGAGAAAAACTGATACAGAGGAGGACTGGAAGCTTCCAGAAGGTCTTATATCCTTCTCAGACTCTTTGGGTTGGCCATGGTTGTTAACTCACTGCATGTTCCCTTTAGAGCTCATGAATGAACTCAAACATTTGGAGTGAACTATAATTCCTGATTTTTATTTTCTATAAAACTAGCATTGTTAAGAAACTATTGGGGAGGGAGATGCGTGAGGCATGTCAGGATTTGTTATATCCCCTACTGGTTTATTTTTGAATATTTTGAAGAGTAGGAGTCAGTTCTCTTTCCTTCTCTTCCATTTGTTGTTGTTTTTCAGTTAAAACTCGCTATAGTTTCGGAGTAGGATTCTTTTTGAATATTGGTTGCAGCTGAAAACCTCATGGGTTTGAACTACTGATTGTTCACACCATTATGGCCTATCAGTAAAGAGTTGACTTAGTTCCTAATGGGGAACTTTATCATTTCAGCAGCAATTTTAAAGGAAATGCTAGTCTTGATTTAGTTATTACACAGAGAAAGAATGGTACACTTCACCCTCTTCACCTTCTTCACCTGTGAAGAAAATTACTCATCCTACTCTGGTCCTCCTTCTTTTCCTTGCCTTGCTTTGTCTCATCTGTCCTAAATTGGTAAAGGAAAATTACTGTTTTCTTTCAGTTCTTTCAGCTTCTTCCAAGGATATAAAACTTTCCAGACCTACCCACAATGCTTGTATATGATTTATTCTTAAGTCGTAGGCTGCTGGATCATGCTTATTGTAGAACTGTCCTATCTTTAATAATCCTTTTCACAAGGATTTTAATTTATCTTCATTTTAATTTTACATATTAGTTCAAAACCTTTAGAAAGATCAAGCACTGACATCTCCAGTTTTTTCCTCCCACCACAGGGGAAGATCCTCCCATCCTAAAGCACTAAAAAATAAAGCTCTGTTTTACATCCAATTGATGTTCTTTATGTCCAGGATGTTCCAGAGTTTTATTGGACCCCTACTGTGGGGGGAAAAAAAATAAAAATCTGCTTTATGCAAGGTTGATAATTTCTGTTTTACTGCATGTATTAAAATTTGATGCCAAAAGATAGTAATCTTTCCTGAACATTTTTAATTATATCACATTGCTTTTTGCAGCAAGTAAATGACACAATAGTACTGCTTGAGGTTCTCCTCTAGTTTTGAGACATGCACTCCCCCACTGGCCCACAGCTTTCTATGACTTGCCAGACATCAGATTGCATAATCATAAAAGCATCAATAAGCTTCATAAATGCTAAGAGGGATGTCAGGCTAACAGTCTATACTTTAATAATAGATAAAAAATAAAAATAAAAATAAATTCACATAAATCATGTTAATGCATAGAAATGCATTAGACTGGATCATATCTAATGATGTAATATTTCTGGGAAATAGATACAACTTTCAGTCAAGACAGTCTGGGTCTGGCTATGGCTATACTATGGGTGGTATATGGAAGATAGGTCTTCCAACAGGGACAGCAGTAAGAGCTGCCAAGCCTTCCATCATCATCCCAATGACCTGATAGTTAGGAGAAAATGTCCACGTTCCATGCAGGGATGCACATTTTTTTTTCCATGAGGGTAAGTCAAATAACCAACTGTCCACCTTGCCAGTAAGAAGTGTTTGAAAAAGAAACCAAAACCAGTTATGGCAGAGTATTCCCCTGTTAGTATCTTATGTGAACTGTGGAATTCTACTTCTTGATCTGCACAAAACAACTCTGACTGCTGTTAATGGAGATACAGACCATGGAAAGACCGGTAGCCATGTAACTTGAATCTGCCCTGGTGTCTGCAGTCAAAGTTTTACCTCAGTTTCCTGATGTTCATTTCTGATAGTCTGAATTCGTGTCTAGATATTCCCTGGTAGATCAGGTTATGGGCAGTCACAGTGGTTTAAATTTGAAGGAATTTTTAATTGGATTATTTATCATATACCTCTTCCAACTTTCTTATTTGCCAAACCATCTATCTCTGAACAAACTTCCTGAAGAGACTGATGGCTCATGCTACAGTTCATGCATTACTTAATTATTTTCAAAAAAATTCTTGGCTTTTTCCTTAGTTCTTGAAAAAATTGCCACATGATGCAGGCACCTTTTGAGCCTTCATCAATGATTTCAGTGACTTCCACTTGGTACAAAAGCAAGAGAAATTAATCTCCTACAGGGTTGTCTGTGTGAGTTCACCCCAAAACCTGTGCGTTGGCCACATGTCTGAAATTGAATCTGTTGCATCAGTCCAAGTCTTTACAGCAGTGTCTATCTTTATGGACTATTAAGGTCACAGGCTAATGTTGTCATCCATGGATCCTTTACCCTAGTGTGCCCTTAATGCACTATATGATGTTTTTTGTTTTTTTCCAGTTTAGATTCTTCTTTCCATGAAAAGCCACACAAAGGGGCATAATCAGAGCAAGTGAGCTTGTTCTAGTCAAATTACATTGCTGAAGTACATAAGCCTACTTTGAGATCTTTTCATCTGCAAGATGCTGTGTATACACCAAGTACTGCATCATTAGTAACTTGTTTTCCATTCACTGGACTCTGTCAATCATGATCTGTCATCTCTCAAATCAGACTGCTCCAGATAAATGCTAGACTCTATGTTTTCCCTGCACTCTGTGCTTCCTAGAAATATCAGTAAGTATTGTTGCCATAATGCACTAGATTTCTATGTTACTGGAGAAGAAGCAGTGGTTGAAGAGACAGACCACTACTTTTCATTAAGCTATTTTTAATACCTCTTTTAGTTTAAGAACAGCAGGCCAAGTATCTACATTCAGCCACAAATAAAACTATGTTTAAATAAGATTAAGGTTGTAAATTAAATTTCAGATCTTAAATTGTCTTGGTGCATTACAAAGCACAAGACAAAAGCTTAATATACCAAACTGGTTGAAAATGAAGCCTTCTATGGGAACATATGACTTATTAGGGAACATATGTTTTGGGAAATATATGCATTTTCACCTAAAAAAATGTATCTTCAAGACAAAAATTCAAAGAACAAAAAGGATCTTCAAAAAGCTGAATGGTTTTGGCAGGTTCAAGTTGTAGGAATGTTTGAGTGTCTCTCTCAATCATTAGGCCAAATTTTCATGTCTGTGTTGAGGCAAATTCCAAAAGATATATGGGCTGACAAAGGCTCATCCTGATCATTATGTTTAGTTGTCATTTAGTGAATTCATCTACATACTCCACTACCAGATGCTTAACAGAGGCAGGGGTGTGATTGGTTGCAGAGGCTCATTGCCACCAGATTCTGTCATGGTGTATTTCATCCTTCTTTCAGAACAACACTGTGCCCAGTTATTCTGGCTGGCAAGGACCTAGGGACCCTTTCTGTTTGTTTACTTGCCTAATTGGTTTGGGGAACACAAGTGTAAGTAACTTCTGATCTTGTTTCCTCTCTGACTTTCCCAAAACTCCCACCATGTAACCAAAGCCATAAGCTCAAACTGGCAGAAGGTAATCAGATAAACATTAATCTCATTGCTCTCCTGTTTGGCTGAATAAAGATCCCTTGGTTTAAGTGACATACAGTTTTAGTGTTCTTGTAGTTTCTAATCAGGTTTAAAAGGCAACCTAAGATCATTTTCAGGACACAATTTTTAGTTACTATGTGTTAACCCAACAGAGAAGCAGCAAAGCCAAAAATATTAGTATAAATGTCAGTGGTTTTAAAGGTCGCTTCTCCCCCCTTTTCCTACTGTCTCTAGTATGAAACAGTGACTCCTAATGCAGTCACACATCCTGTAGTTCATCCCTTTGGTTAAACAGTCCAATATAATAATAGCAAATGACTGTATGAGGAGATGGTTTAGTTTCAGCAGACATAAAGCCTCATTTTTACTCAGAGCAGAGTAAATAGGAGTGACTCCACTGCAGTAAGAAGGGTAATGCCACTGGAAGTCTTAGAAGGAGACATGTGAATCAGGCCTGGAGAGTTTATTTTAATTTTCTTTTTATTTTCCTCTAAATGGTGACATTAGTGGTATGGGACTGATGATGGTGTTATTGCCTCTCTTGGAGAGGGGCATTTCTTAACGTAGCTAGTATGTGGTCTGTCAGTCTGCTGAATCAGTGATAATAGGGCAGTCCACCCCAATCCTGCTGCTGCTATTGCATAGCTGGAATTCCTCTTGACTTTAATGAATGTGCTGTCAGCACAATGGTTCTTTTACTCACTGCCAGCTGAAAGACTGAACAAAATATTTTATCTTTATTGCCTTTATGTACAACTTGTATCCAAATGAAGTGATGTGTTTTGCACATTGAAGCATATTTATATTCAGAAACACTGAATATTCTTTCATTCCTTCATGCATGTCTGAAAATACCTCACATAACTAACCACAGTCCTAACCGTAAGGATGTCTTGGTGCAGTTACCTTTTCAATACACTTGTCAAAATGAGCCAGTGTGTCTTCTATATAGAGCATCCCCTGCCCACAGGAAGGCTAGAGGGAAATGCCTTGCTTCAGATTTTTATCTTCCATATAATTGAGTAAGAAGGTTTGTCAGTCAGAGTGTTATATTTAAGCTTAATTTGCCTTTTTTCTTTTCACACCTGCTTTTGTTGGAGCATTATGCAATGTTATTATAGTCTCTGTTATTCATCCTCACTGTTGGCTGCACACATAGAATTCCCTGTTCTCTTTCCAGCTATTTGCAGTCTTCTTTCTCTTCTGTCAATACTTGATTTTCATTGTGTATTTCTCAATTTTTGTCTAGATACCATTCTTCAATCTCAAATGCTGCTGGACATTTCTTGTAACACTGATTTCTCATGTCTCTTTTCTTCCACTTTTGCTTTTTAATTATTGCAACCAAAGGCATAAACTGGCAGCTTTATGAGGATTATAACTGAGGAATAAAGGCTCTAAATCCTGCTAAGAGTTTGCAGGCTGTAATTCTGAAAATTCAGATTCCAAAACCAAGCTGAGAGTTTTTAGGAGCGCCTAGTTGAACAGTGAAATAAATAGGAGAGAGAGTTTGATTCCTAGATTGAGTAAGCTTGGAAAGGTGTCATTACCTATCTATGTAGTATTTCAGAGATTATTTCAGGAATACCTTGTCCAGTTGTATTATCCACATTGCAGGATACTGAAGGGTATGAAAATGCAGGAGCAACTAGGTGATTGATCCTAAAGCTAGAAGAGTATATTTTCAGCATTAATTCTGTGCTTTTCTAGGTATGAATGTTTCTTTAGTCAAGGCTGTTGAGTTTTTTGTGGAAGTTCATTAGAGGTTTTCAAATAAAACACAATGCAAGTGTCTTAACATCAATGCTGTTGGTCTGATTGACCAGTGCTCAGAGTCTCGGTCTATATTTCATGCCAGTATTACTTCCTCAGGATGACATTGCGGATACTTAAGCAGCCTACAAAGTATTGTATGCAAAAGCAGTTGGCGTCAGCTAGTGCAGGGAGACAGCGTGGTTTCATTGCTTATGTTCAAGGGCAGCTAGCCAGGAACTCCAGGGCTGTAACCCTGGCTCTGCTTCTGGGAGGGCTGCTGCAGTCTGGGCAGATTAATGCAAGCAGAAGAAAAAGTTTCATCAGAGAGGTGGTTGAGATGGTATCTGGTATAGGAGTATGGGATAGAATAAGAAGATTTACAGACATATAATATAGGAGGAGGAAGTGTAGAAAAGATGCATTGAACAGTTGAAATAGTTGAATTTCTCTAAATGAAAAGGCACAATCTAAACCCTTCCTTGCAGTTTCAGTTTTGCATCTAGACTTTCTGCCTTTTGTTTTATTTGTTGCTCTCCTTGTTTCAATCATGTAAATCATGATGTTGGATTTACACTCTTTTTCCTTGCAACTGATTGTCAGCTTCAAAGATTCCTCCCCTCCATTCTGCAAACTGTACCTGTAATTCTATGATTGCAAAATATATATCTGTAGAACACAAGCAAAAAGAGTATACCTGTAACTTGGTGCAAGGGAGAGCTTGAGTCTTCTCCTCCATGTTACCTTTATCAAAGTGATCATACATGTATGAGGCAAAATTACTAGTATTCAAGGGTACTTGCAATGGCACTGTACTGTAGTTATTCCCAAGTATGACCTAAGGCAAGGAGGTTTGTAAATGCACAGGCTATTCCACTGTTCTTTAGTCTGTGTTTTTCCTCGTGGTTGATGAAAACAAGTACCACAAGGCCCTTATGGACTTCATTAATTATGCCAGTGGTTGATTCGTTTGGCCCAGAATGCTTTATAACAATAGACAGATTTAATCAGCAACAGCTCTGGTTGCAACAGCTTTGGAACCTCCAGGGAGCATCATGCAGTGAGCTTCTTGTTGCATTATTTTCAAGCCATCAAGCAACGTTTAATCTTCCCAAATTAAAATAAAACCCAAAACATACAATGTATAATATGTAGAAACAATAACAGAACTGTCTTCACATAAGCGATAATAAAAATATTTCCTTATTAGGTGACTGAATGCCAGCATTGCTCTTTCCTGTGATGCTCATTGTCTGGAGAAGTTAAATATTTAGAATCTGTTTTATTTGAACAGTACTGCCAAAAAGAGTCTTTTGGATTTTCTCTGTTAGTTGTAGAGCTTCAAAGTAAATGAGGCCTGAAGTAGATGTGCATATCTGTGTGGGGAAACAAGATGGGAGCAGGTCTGAAAAGGCTGAAGATGTTTGTGGGAAAAAAAATCTAAGCAAACACTTTGAAAAATAGCACTTTCTGAGACCTGTCTTTTAATTGCACGCACAATAGATTTTGGTGAAGTATTTATGCAAGGCCTGTTCCATTGATACAGGTCATTTGTGTGGGATGTTGAACACTTAAAACTAATAATCTTATGAGCACTAAAAGTATTCATGGGTTGTAAAGGATTGAGGATCCTTAGTCACACTTTAGAAGTCTCATTTTACTGCTTCAAAAGTCTGACTTTGCTACTATGCATCATCTAAGAAGCCTTTAAAATTATTCTGAGTATTCTTGGGACTGACTTTTCTGCTGGTGATCCCTGCTGTGTACAGTGGCACAGTTCCAGTTTACAGGAGCAGAAATTGTGGCCTGGAATTTTCAGTATGATAGTGGGTCTTCCATTCTTCAAAAGCATAGGGATGTCTCACTGTCACACCATATTTAGCATTATCTGCAATTCAGAGAACTATTTCTTTATAAAAGCAGAAATGAAAGTGGGGTGGAATTGGCATTTTTCTTTTAAATTCTGATAGCCCTTGTTTTTCTCCAAAGTTTGAAGGTAAAGCCAAGCCAAAGATTTGGCTTTCCTCTTGAAACCAAAGTACAGGCTAAGCTGTCTAACCATGGCCATATGAGAAAAGGAAAAAAAGGAAAGAAAGAGTAACATAAAACTATATTAAAAGTTTTTGGAGAAGAAAGAATTAGTATTAGAACAGTCTTATTGGCTTTTACTCTGGCTCATCCTCTTTATTGCACACAAAACTGCCAAAATCAGTAAACAGTCTTCTATCTGAATCCTGTACCCCTCCTGTTATGAACACTGACTTTCTACGTGCTATATAAGTAGTATGCTTTGGATATAATGTGCTGGAGGACAAAGACTTTTAACAGAATTTAATCTGAGTCTTCAGATTTCTGCAGGGTTAAAGCAGTGCAGTTACCTTTTGACCAGGCTTCATCTTCATGCTGTTTGTCGAATCTCATACTGAGGGCGAGAGTTAATGCATTCTGGGACCCGTGTGACTCAACATATGATAGCACTTTACAGAAGTTGCTTGTTGCTCTGTTAAAAGACTTTTCATTGCACAACACAGTTCTTGTAATTAGAGACAGAAGCAATAATATGCACACATTTTCCACCTGCTTCTTGCCTTCTCTTTGACAAGATGGAGAGGAGCAAGTCTATATCAAGGTGGCCAGTTTTTCATTCATCTGTCATTAATTAGCTTTTAAGGGTGCAATTATGTTCTCAGTATTACTACAACTATTTAATGTTGGGATTTTTTAAGCCCAGCACATTTTAAGGGTACATATCTGAGAGCCCTGGAGGTGGAATCATTCTGCTTAGTCACAGAAGAAAGATTGGGAATGATGGTAGCATAAACTTTTGCATAGTGGCTATCAAAGTAACTCTCCTTGAAACATTGAGGAAAAAGGGAGAAATTCTGTTTCAGCAGCCTGTTTAATCTCTCTATTCCTGCTCAGTGTTAGAGGGCCAAATCCTTACCATTCTGCAATGCCCATTCAGTCTGCTGTGAACTAGACAGAGATTCATACAATATTGTCCGTTTTGTAAGATACTCTGAGACATGCAAAGGAAAACTAGCTAGATGCAAAATAACATTTTCATTTTTTATTTTGAATGTATCTGCACATTTTTTAACTGCGCACTTCAGATCACATTCCCATGAAACAACTAGAAGTCCTTCTGGCTCCTGCTGGCTTCTGCAACAGTAGGCAGGGTCCTGTCTGTAAGGTGATGGGAAATGAGTAGATACTTAGAAAATTAAGTGTAGGTGAAATGTGGTCACACCAGGCAGGAGTTAAGCAATAAGGCTGGAAAACACTACCTGGTGCCAACAGCATTAGCAGTGTGAACCAGTGGCAGGAACATGACACAGGCTGCAGCCAGAGATGCCACTGTACACCTCTGAAAGGGAAAACTATTTGGGTGTTGAAGGTCAAGTATCCAATATCCGAGTATCCTCACCCTGCAGTGGCAGAGTGAGGCAGCCATATGTAGCATGCATGCACTGATATAAGTACCTCAGTTTCTCAAATGGTGAAGTGAAACAATTTCTGTTTCACTGAGGGGAAGTGCTGGATTGATAAATATTCCTGTAAGCTGGCTGGATTCTTTAAATTATTAACGTATGAATTTAGGAACCCATTTGCCTGTTTTGTTTCGTAATTTTTAGTAGAGCTATTCAAACAAATACTTCCCCTCAGCTTACCTGGCAAAAACTTTCATTTTCACAGCTCTATGGAAAAAGTGAACCAGCTTTATTTTCACTTCAAATATTTCTTTAAAAATGAGAGATTTTTTCCACTGGCAGGAGACTAACATTTGCTGGTCAATATGCTCATAAAGCAAGAATTGTAGCTTTGTGGAGTTCTGTCTAATGAATGAGCCCTCAGATTGCTATATCAAGCTGGCCACTGCGCTTGGGAAGAGTCAGTGATTTTCATTTGCTGTAGTTTTGGGTGGTGGCTTTTTGTTTGGTTGGTTTTGTAGTTTGAATGCTATGATGCTGCTCTGCTCTGGCAGGGTGAGGCAGCCATATGTAGCAATAATAGGTACTGATATTTCCTCTTATGTAGAAAAACCAGATTTCATCCCATTTGGCAAAAAAACTGCTTTCAGATGTATCCTTTCGGGATGGGGCAGTCTTTTGCATGGTATCCTCTCTCATTCTAGGGAAGTCAAGTTAACAAAGTCAAGTAAGAACACCTGGAGATGATAATCTATGCTCTTTCCATTCTTGTAATTGGGCAAAGGGGGGATGAGGGACCTCATCTCCTTAGAAGATCAGACTTTCCACTCTCCTTATGAAGCCTGATGCCATGTGGTTGACCAGTTGGCTTTAAATGAGTTTTGATATGTGTAAAGGTTGTACTTAAAGATCCATTGTAGAAGCCAGGATGTAAACAGTGCTTGGATCACATCTGGCACTTTGTAAAGGCTTGCTGTAACTTTCACACACTGCTGTTAAAGATTTAACCAGAATAGAGTTCTCTTGGTTCACTGCTCTCTCACATTTCATAGATGATATAATAAAATGTTGGATTCAAAGTGTTCAAGATATGCATTTTGGCTCTAACGCAAAATGCATCTTTGAAATAATTCAGATCTATAATGTATACTAACTTCATGTTTCTCTGTCATCTATATACAGTATGAGTAAAGGCTAATATTTAAGCATTTAGAACCAGATTGCGTTGTGCTTGTAAATGAAGGCTTACTTCTCTGTGAGTTTTCGTCAAGTCAGTGGACAGATCTCACAATACTGTTTTATTCAATCTAAATAAGAATGGCAGAATATAGAATTACATCTTGTTTAAAAGAGGGGGCTAGTTTGACCCCTTAATCTGTTTGATGACAGTGTGAGGACTCAGTGAAGATAAAAAGGATCACAAATGAGTAATGAGTCATTTAAATTAGTTATAATTCTATGAGAGGAGATATTTGAGTACTTGCATAATATTTCTCATCTCTTTAACCAAGACGTTGGGCTAAAAAATAAACAAACAAGCAAGCAAACAGCCAACCAAACAGAATGCTAAAATAGCAGGCTTTTTGTGGCAAAACAGTTCTTTTTTCTTTTTCAGTGTTGTGGTTAGAGTCTTTCTCACAGTACTCCTAGTGTTTCAAATTCTAAGAAAAGAAAGAATTGCAGAGGTATGTGCAAAATCTTCTCTAAACCAGGAATTTTTTTAAAAATTCCAGCAGACAAGTGGGTTTGGATTTTGATTAAAGAGCAAGTCATCCTGTTCTGTCTCAGACCTTTGTCTTATGGCCCCTAAAACTCTTGCCTGTTGATAGAACGAGAATTTGTGTATTACAGAAATCTTGATGTGACAGAAGGTTACTTGGCTACTCAAACCTGGTATAAAATTTGAGAAAATCTTGGTGTATGCTGGTAGATTAGATTGATTATGATCATATTCTTTTCAGGTAAATCTAAATGTGGACTGGTGGTCCCTGTATTTTGCATCTTTTATTTATGAGCCCTATGTATTTCCAGATGATCGTTCTTGTGTATTGCAGTGTCTTTGCATATGAAACCACATAGATAAATGAGAGCATCTGTCTGTGATTCATCCTGCTTTGTTCAGTGGAGTAAAGTACATAAATTAATCATTAGGACTGTGTTGAAGCCATGAGCTTTGTGTTTAGCCACAATCATCTACTCAAGCTCCAAAAGTGTAAAATAGTGATTAGCTGTATACTGAGAGCTCTCTGCAAATGCACACAAGGGGCCTTCAATATTTGGTTCCCACAAGTTTTTTTCAGAAATGAGTAAAAATACGTGTAGGAATGTTGCCAGCTTTCTCCAGTCCTTGAGAACCCTCATGCTGATTTGTATCTGAACCTAATGTAAATCAAAACATGTGGCGCCAGATGAGTATTAATACTGTAATTTAGTCCTAGGTTTTGGTTGCCATCTAGATTTTGGGTGTAAAGTTGAGTGTTTATTAATGTTACCTATTCCTTACAGTCAGCACTTGGTCCATGAACAAATATTAGGTTTAACTGGAAACATGCATGCATGTGAATAAATTCAGCTGAGACCTAGTGTATTGTCCATTGAATTTAGTGGGCATTTTTCCATGGGTTTCTGCTGGGGGAAGGCTGGGCCACATAAATACTCTAAGCTTGATTCAGATTAATGAACAGTCTTTATAAGAAGCTAGTAGCATGAGCTAATTACCTCTTGCTTTTGGCATTTCTTTGTAGCATTGAGCTGCACTTGATTCCTGTTAGAGTTGAGATTATTTGAAACTGTCAAGAGTGGGCAGACAGACAAATTCTTGCAATAACAGATTTTCTTAAGAAAGATTGGTCTGAGATGCCCATTCCCTGGCCATGAGGGATGCGGAAATAACTTCGTGTATACAAAAGGTAGAAAGTTCATGTCTTAAACTGCATTATACCACCTCATCTACCTCTTCTCAGAAGGAATCTGTCATGCTACAGAAGGTCTAGACAAAAGCTGGAAACCCTGAAAATGCAAAGCCATGGAGTTACACGTCTCCTTCACTAGAACAATATAATTTAGGTGTTTTTTTCCATTTTATATTAGGTGTGGTTTAGCAGGAACAGATGTGATGGATTCTGGGTGATAAAATTAGTCAGCTACAGATAATTAACCTGCTAGTTTACCTTGAAGGTTTGTTTGCTGGAATTATGTTATTTAGGAATAATGGGGCCACTGCTGTAATGGACCATTCAGTCAGCATTAATTCCTCTGCAGGGAGTGCATAATTTGAATAGAAATTATACCACTTCCCACTGCCTTTCTAAAGTGAACATTTTGGTAATATGTGGAAGTGGTGTAACGTAAATAGAAATCTATTCAGTGAAACTTGAAGACTATGACAACTAGTTAAAAATAGAAAAACATATTGCAGTCAGTTTTCTCAGGGTGTTTTAACTTCACTGATTCAAGGAGGATTCATCCCAATCAAATGGATCAAACTCTTATCCTCATGAGATGTGAATTTCTTGAAAGGTTGCATGGGTGTCAATAGGATGATTATTTTTCCATCCTAGTTATGATGTTTTTGAAATAAACTAGCACAAAACTTCTGTAAGTCAGTATTTGAAATGTTCTAAAGAGGTGCTTATATTAGACTTAATTAACTAGGACAGACAGATGATTTGAATAATATTCTGATTTGCAGAAATTGTCATACAACTGAAATCTCAGTATATTGAAATTTGGACATGATTATATTCTCTCTGTATATCCTCCCAGAAACATGGTAGAACTGCAATATTAACTGTCTCTAATGTTATGCTGCACTCCTCTAGAAAATGTGTATCACTTTTCCGAGTATTTTTGTTCACAAGTTTCTTGTTACCTGCTTTCTATAGAGGACATTGAGCTTCAAGCCCTAATAAAAGATCCATTTACCATGAAAACCAGTCTGTCTAAATTGTCCTTTCATGGTCCATTATGGTAATGAGAAGAGGAGGGAGAAGGAACCAAACAGAATTTCTTGGAATGCATTCTGTTTGTCATATACATGTTTTGGAGTTACAGAAATTGGAAGGAAATGTTTGTATACTAGCAGGAAATGTTAAAGTATGATACATATGCCTTTGTAATTTTCTCCAGATTTGACAACTTGTTTCTGTAGAACACACTGAAATTTAGACATAAATGCAGTAAGAAAAAATGTAAGAAATGCATGTAAGAAAAAAACCCAACTCAAATTATTTGTAATCATGAAATTCCACATGTTGGGAGAAACTGTGATAAGGCACAGCACAAAAGCTGCCAGAATTTCTGAAACAAGGTGCTAAAACCTCTCCTATTACAAGACTAACAATATGATTATCTTAACTTGCACATTAGAGTACTTGGTGTTTTACAGGTGCTACAGAAAAATGTGTGGTTACATAAATTGTTCAGGTTAACTTTTCCAGAAGAGTCACTGCTTTTCTCCTTTAGGACATTCCCTATTAAACACTAATTAAGAGTTTAGGTAGCCCATCAGAGATAAATAAATGGAGTCATTCATAAATAAAGACTTAGGCTGTTATATTCTGTGACTGTTGAGGTATTTTTCTGGTCATGTAAATTAACTAGATTCATTGAAATCCAGACTCTTTTTTTGGGGATAACTGGCAACAAGGATTGACCAAAGATTTTATAGAAAACTTACGAAACTTATCCACAGAACTTGTTATTAGATGAAGTATGTTTCTTATTGGCAGAAGATGCAGTGTTTCAGTTACTTGATTGTAATGGACTATAAAGGCATCTTGAATCAGAACAGAAAACCTGTATTTAGTAATTAACCTTTAAAGCACAAAGGGAAGAAAAGGAATAGCACTCTGACATAGGAAGAACAACATAATTTACATTTAACGCAGTTTTTTAAACTTGGTATAAAACTGGCCAAAAGGTATATTTCCTTGCGTGGCTGAAATTTCTGTGTTGAATTGCTAATGCTTATGAACATAAAATGAAATATGGGTTTGGGTAGAAACTGTAGAAAGGTTTATTAACCTGAAACAAAGTATCTCAGCTGAGCCACAGTGTGGCTGACTAACATGGTAGACTATGCAGAAAGGATTTTTCAGCCATGTCTAACTATTTTATTGTGCTAAGATGCTTGCTAAAGCATCTTGTTTCTCCAGCAAGACAAAACTGAAGGAAATAAGTGAAGTAACAACAGTGTAAGCAGATTCCCTGGAAAGAAGCTGGAGTGTCAGTGCTTTTCTGTTCCCAGAAGGAGTTATTGTAGTAGCACATTCCACAGAAAGTTTGATGCATTTTAATGAGTAAGGTATTTATCCTACTTTTATTGTAGCATAGATCTTTTTCCATACTGTTCACTTTATGAACTTCTGGCATCCATCTGTTATGGTTCCAGTTCATAGTTGTTGTCAGATTGTTTGGACAAACTGTCAGGCATTTTCTAAGTTAATGACATTTATCACTGTTTCTCCTGGGAAATGAATGTTTGTTGACCATGACTCTTCTGACATTGCAAAGGCAATTATTTGCAGTGGTATGGTAGCTCTTGTGATAAGAGCTCTCAGCATCACAGGGCTACAATTGCATCTTTCCACTACTCCTGTTGTAAATAATTGAAGGAAAAGTTTGAAGGAGAATGAATGGTTCCCTCAGAGAGAAAATTACACAGAGGACTAATATTCTGGTTCTGTCAGGCAGGATTATAGATAAGCACTTTAGAGTAGTTTTCCTTTGTGTAGGAACAGTGTTCTAGTGGGGAAAACAAACAGGGAAGTAGTAATGGTGGTGCAGATGGTCATGTCAAAAGTATACAAAACCATTAGACTTCAGAAATTACCTTCTTGGGGAGTCACAAGGAACATTGCCTCATAGGTGACTTGAAGCTAATTAGCCATTGTATAAGGGAGGAAAATGATAATCTATTCCGCACTTCTGTTGAGTAAAACTAATGAACTGTGATCATTCATTTAGCACATAGAGAACGGACAGACATCACATTCATTTATATTTTTTCTAGTTTGTGAAAAATAATCTAGATTTTTCTGACAGCTAGTTTAGGCCTAATGATAAATTCCTCTTCTTTTTATAATTTCCCATCTGTAGGGCAAGGGTAAGGAATTAAAAGTTCCAAGAAGGGGAAAGTCTTTCCTTTTTAGCTTTAAACTGTCCTTTGATTACTGTCACTGTCTGCCCTCTTTCCACTCTCACTTGCAATGTTAAGTTCCACCAGTCTTCTGACTGTCCCTCCTAAAGCCATAAGCCACATTTGCAGCCCTCCTTTGGCATCTTTCCCATAATGCTGCATTTCTGTACCTCTGAGACTTAAAAATAGATATTAGGGAGAAAAAGGACCAGAACAAACCTGACCTAGTGCAAAAGATACAAATTTCTAGCTCGAGCAGCAGCTTGCAGAAAACCTTGTCTTGGCACGTCAGTCAGTAAAGACTTGTGATCTGAGTCTGTAACACCAGCTCCTAAATCAACAACAGGTGACAACGTGTCCAAAACAATGCAGGTGACTACAAGGGTCCATGAATCTGTGATGCCTTTTGCTGGTTGTTTCAATCAGTGGAAACACAGAAATTAGATAGTGTAACTTATGCTCACGGCTGAAACAGTTCATATCTTCTGAACTGGGAATTTTCCATCCCACCCTTGATTCTGCTGTATTTTGTCTATCTGGATGATCAGACTATGTAGTCTTTATGCACCATTGTATTTTCTAAACAAAGCTGAGAGCATGATAATGTATCACTCCTTTGGGTTTGGGAGAGATAATAATACCTGCACATCTGCCAGATTGTGTTGCTAGTTACAAGGATGTAAACCAAGAGGTCACAGTAGCTAATGGCACGGTCTCAAGGTTTATTGGTATGAAAGAGAAATTAATTTAGTGGAGTTTAAAGAGGATTAATGATTTCCTCCCTCTCACTGCAGCTGCTTCACCCCATTTGCTCTTTTTTGTTTGATCATACACAAAACATAAAAAGTAAACAACTAAGCTAAGTGGTGTGTTTTCTAGGGTTGTCATACCTTGTTACTTGATAATCATCACAATCCAGATTCACCAAGGGAAATTTATTTTGGCAATTCTAAGAGGATGTTGGTGACAGATTTCTAATTTGTGAAACCATAGCTATTTCTGTGAAGGTTTTAACATGCAAATAATTACCTATTTCCCCCTTTTAAAGGAGCATTTCTGTCCCCACTACACTGATTCTCTAAGTACAGGTTATTATCTAAACACTGGCACCTTGAGAGCTGTTCAATCTCCTTATGTTAGTGGGTAGACTAATGCAAAAGCATGCAAAATCAGTCAGCTTGTCCTGTTAAAATACTGTACAAGAAAGAAAAAGAGAGAAAAAAAAAGTGAACCAAAGAACAGTAAAACCACTCCATCAATACCTTGTAATCAAGTTAGCAAATGACGTGCTTGTTTTTTCAACTTTTACATGGATTAGAACAAAACACACTGATTTGTAAGCCAAGCCATTGTATAGATGGAATTGTGTGCCATTTACAATATGAAGGTGTTTAACTTCCTACCACGTTTTCCCCTGCAACAGAAATCTTACTGATTTTGGACATCTGCATTTGCAATACGCTGGCAAGGAGCAGTAGCATTCTGGACATAACTAGTGAATTGCTGTCAGTTGTTGCCTACAATTTGCAAAGCATTTTCTGAACCTTGTGGATAAAAGTAAATGAGATTATACTAAAGGTGAAATTTGTTAAATGCACTACAAAATTCAGTCAGGATTCAACTTGTTCTTCTGTGGGTTGAACTGTGTAAAGCCAAGAAGTAAATCCTTTAAGTGACTTAAAAGAAGATCAAATGTTACCCACAAAATTTTTTATTGCAACATTAAAACAACTTTAACTAAAGAAAATCTTTTATTGATTGAAATTCTAGTAACTTGAAATGTTCCTGTTAGTAATTTGTGTTTGTAGAGTGCTTAATGTTCCTGTTTTTGAAATACTGCTTTTTTTTTCCCCACTGGATTAGTTTGGGAATTATGCAGTAGCTATATTATTAACCATCTAAATTTCACATGATAGGAGACTGTCTTTAAAATTCCTGGAGATATAATGACTTGAGTAAATAATCTGTATCATTTATTATTTCTGCAATGTCACATGTGCCAGTTTAGTAGTGACTGAAAATCCCCATCAGAGGAGGTTTTTTACTGATTGGTGTAAACTGGCAGGCGTTCTCAGGCCCTGTGGTTTATGCTCTTCCCCCCTGTTTCATATGTTCATATAAAGGCTGGGAATGTGTAGATACATAAGTTTTTCACACATCCGGAAAAGATCTGGCACATCCTGTTAATGTAGAGATAAAATTTTATTACTTTTTGTTGTGGGACTTTGCTCTCCAAAGCAAATGATACATTCCCAATATTGGAGAAGAACGTGGAAGAATTCTCTACTGTGTTAAGAGGTTGTTCCAAAACTTGAAAGACAGAGCATAATATAAACATCTAAATGAGTATCTAGATGAATAATTCATGTAAGGATTCTTAAGAATTTGGACTTTTACTGTTCCCTCTGAAAAGAATAGGCAGTTTAGGGACTGTGGGGTAAAGGAGGATTTTTTTAAGGTCACATAGTAAGTATGTGGTTATCCATAGCTTATATCAAGTATAGGAAAGGGGGTGTTCAAGATATTATTAGGACTATATTACAAAGCAGCTGCATGAAAAGGAAACCAAAGTGTGCCACCTAAATCAATGTAGCTCGTATTTGAGCTGTAGATGCCTCTTCAAAGACAATCTTATATGCAATCAAAGAAAGGTATAAAAACTGTTTGATAAATCTAGCTTCTTCAGTATTTTTTCTTTTCCTTCCAAAAGCATCGTCATGTGATCAAGAACTTCAGTCAGCCCTGGAGGAAGCTAAACAGCCTCAGAAGGACAATGTCTTCATTCCAGAGTGTGCTCAGGGTGGCCTCTACAAACCAGTGCAATGCCATCCTTCCACGGGCTACTGCTGGTGTGTTCTGGTGGATACGGGACGTCCCATCCCTGGTACATCGACCAGGTAAAGGAATACATGTCCACAGTGCTCAAAAGCTGCAGTGAGAAGATACCTTACTGTCCACGTACTGGCATGTAGATTTCTGTTGGGGATGGAATTATGCTATATAGGTTTTTTCCACTATAAAGGGAAAGATTTTAGGAGACGTCAAAACTTTAGGCCTGATGGCCATGGACAGTCTCACTGCAATATCACAGACAGTTTGCTGTCCTAATCCTCTTCATTACTTCTGTTTTTTGCTGGAAAGCCAAAGCTTGGAGTAGATAATGAATAATCCCAGAGGAAATCTCACATTCCTTAGCCTGAATATAGAAGAACCAAGTAAGTTGGTCTATGATAAAAACCATGTCCAACCTCAGAAATGTTCAGTTATTTTTCCAGCAACCTCCTCAACTATTTCATATGACAGGCTTTGATGGAACAACTGCTCAGGAACCCATAGAGAGGAAATATCATTTTTAGTGTGTTATTAATAGAAGCTTGGAGTTTAGTCATCTCAGCTGAGCTGGATACATGTTAAAAGTGGTGTGAGCCACATAGAGCAGATGTAGGCAAGGCAAGTATCAGATTCCAAAGGATATTATTTAGGTTGGTTGTTGAGGTTTGGCCTTGGAGAAATGCTACAGAAGCTCATATAAATCTGGCAGACAGTATGGGTATCTTGATGCAGTCATAATTCTTCTCAAGCTTAAGCAAAATAATTTTTTATATAATTTGCTGAAGTTTTGTGGAAAACCCCCCATTATAAGCCACGTGCTATGAAGTTTTATATTCTTGGGGAGCTTTTCCCCCATATTCAAGTCTGTTTTACTGCTAGATGTTTATACTATAGTCTAGACAATGCCAATTACAGTACCATCAGAAGTGGATTCAGTGATCTTACAGGTCTTTTCCAACCTTAAGGATTCTATGATCCTGTGACTTAGAGTTACTGTTGATCCATTCATATAGAATGAAGTGAGTGACCATGTGAGTCTTTCCTAGTTTAAAGAACCAGGGGGTTGTGCAAAATTGGGTGTGCTATTTTTCAGCTTTCCACCCCAAAATACAAATTAAAATATGTTAAAACTCTACCGCAGGAACTGATAGCATTAGTACTTCTGGTGGCAAGATAGATACGTAGAATACTGGAATCTCTGTTCTGCAAATCTGTATCGAATCACTAGGAGACAACAGTGGAAAGATAGATCTGGGAAGCTATTGCCAGAACAGCTTAGCATTTTGCTTGTTGTTTGTTTTGGATATATTCATGAGGATGAAATTTGTCATATCATCATACTCTGAATGCCACAATAAATAGCAGTCACATAAAATAGGACCCCAAAAAGAAGGGAAGTTAATAATATTCATTCACCTTCTAATATGCTTTTGTCTGAAAAAAAAAAAAGTGAAATCATTTGTCAGTGAAGGTATTATAGAAAAAAAAATCTCATTCAAGAGTTGAAAAAAGATGCAGCAATGAAGAACAACTCTAGGACATTTAAGGCAGTAAAATTCACAAGAAATAGGTGAAGCTGTGGTGTAAAGCTGGATTTTATGAAAGTCTAGAGGAAACATCCATTTGATTAAAAGGAGGCAATGTATTTAAAGAGCAAAAACAACCATTCCCTGCAAAAGTCTATCAGTATGTTCCTCACCAACTTGCTCCCAATTCCTCTGGGATATCAGAGCATGACCCTCAGCCTTTTTGCTCAGTGGGGGACATGAGGCTATGTTTTCACACGTGACTCTTTAGCAACTAGAATAATGTGAAAAGTAGTTCCCAACCACTTGTACAAATTTCTCTAAACTTAAAAAATAACATAGATCATCTGTTTTATGAGGCTGCCCACACTGTAGAATCCCTGTGAAAGTCTCCATCCTCTACTATTTTATACACCTCAGTAAATCCCAATACTACCCAACAAGCTGCTCAGAGGTATAAAGCAGCCTTCATAAGCCCTTGCCAATTCTAGATATACATTCACTGCTAGGGATCCTTTCCCCTTTAAAATTCAAAAGAGTAACTTGGGATGTCTTATAACTACGTTATTTTTAACCTGACAGTATGCCATTCTGACATGCTATCCCTTTCCCACTCTTTCTCCATGAAAACTGAGTCAAATCTGTTTCTCTTATCAGTTTTTAGCATGGCTGTTCCTGCATGGTAAATTTCTAATGGCTCATTTTCTTTCTTCAGTTGCTTTAAAGAGTTAAATGCAGACTTTTCACAATGCAGCATTTTAACACCTATTGGGCTTTGATAGGGTTAGTTTGTATATGATGGACTACATGTGTCTCCAGCAAAAAAAAAAGCCAAAAAGGTAAAAGAGTAGAGCTCAAAGTGTAGGCACAGAGCAGCAACAGTAACGGAAGAGGACAAGGGGAATGCAGAGAAAGGTATCAGATTAATCTGGGACCAGGCTGTTTGCCAGGTACTGCATTAGTGAATATTGCTCAGAGATTTCCCTTTCACTGTTTTCTTGGCTGATTGAAGTGGTCATCCATCAGGTGTCTCAATCCAACCCATGTTATCAAAGCTCCTTTTCCTGCCATTCTTTAGGGGGAAAAAAGTGTCTCTAGCTCTCCCATGTCCATGAAAACAACACTGTACCTTCTTGCAGCAGCCAGAATTTGATGGGCCAGTGGGCAGTTTCATCAGATGATGCAGAAATAAATTAAGCTCTCAAAGGAAAAATAATATTGGTGGGTTTTTTTTTAATCCCTGATAACTAAGATCAAACTATTTAGGCATTTTTCTTAGGAGCAGTCTGGCCTGGACCCAGGACATAGCCACCAGTTAATGGTTTTTAAAAGAATATTTTATTCCAAAAGATTTGGATTAGTATATTTTAATTAGACATTTTAGTATGCTGGTCAGTAAATGTCATTTTTGGGAACTTAGGAGAATTTCAGTTACATAAAATATGAAAGATCTAGATTCAGTTGACAGGTATGTATGTGCACACACATGTATGTGGACACAATTCCTATTATTGTGTTTAACTGAGAATTGAAACTTTTTCTGAAATGCTGCGCATTAAGTTCTGCAACTTCAAGCTACTTTAGGAGAATAAGAAAGTGAAATTTATCAAAAAGAAATTCTGTTGAGCTGAGTGAAAACCCACCATGCATTGATAATGGGATATAAAAAAAATGTGAGATTCAGCAGCAGATGCTCCCATGCCTCCTGGTCTTACATAAAAGGTGTTGCAAGTGGTGTTGCTTAAGTTGATGTTTGTTGGAAGTACAAATAGCACAGAGTTTCTTGTTACCAGTTCGACCTACAAAGTGACTTTAAGTAAACTCGGTAAGCATAGAAGAAGAAGAATATTCAAGCAGCAGGTGGAGATGCAGTCTTTTTCACAATTCAAGTACTTCCAGCCCGATTCCCTTCTTTCTGGAAAATGGCTCAGTTCTTCACTCTTGTTCAAAACATTAGCTGTTCATGGTTAGTCCTTCTTACTTACACTGACTTTTTTTTGCTTTTGTGGAGTTTTTTGGTGTATTTTTAAAAATATTTTTATTATATATTAATTTATAGTAATTGCTTGGTTTTCTTCCCTGTAGAATGGGCTTTGGAATAGATAATATTTTTTTAGTTTGGTATCAACCCCAGGAAAATAAAGATGTGCTGGTTTCTTTGATATAAGTGAAAAATAAGCAGTTGAGTTTGCATTGTCCTTTCTGAATGAAAAACAGGCTTATTCCCTGTATGTAAGAAGGTATGAGTTTTATTTGGACTACAAAATTGGAAGTAAGTTCATTCTAGATCAAATTAACCTTGACTGGTTTCATTCTCTCCTTATTTGTTCTTTAGGTATGAACAACCTAAATGTGATAATGGTGCCAGAGCTCACCCAACAAAAACAAAGGATTTGTACAAAGGACGCCAGCTTCAAGGTCAGTGAAATCAGTAATCTAGGTTCATGCATTCCAATGCTTTGTTTATTCACTACAATTAATTAGAGAGCAATTTCTTACCCTATATCAAACAATGTATCTTTTAGATGTCAATATATTGATTTGTCACTGAGGCCTTTGACTTTGTAACAATGTATGTCAATATGGGTGTTGGGATGTTGTCAGAGAAAGTAAGGCTCATTTTTCTCAGTAGTTTAATGGCAGGCACATTTACTTACTGGAATTATTCCTTGCTGTTGTAATACTGGGTAAATCAGAAAATATATCCAAAATAACTTGGCCTATACTTCATAATCATGTTTCTAGCAAAATCCATGGGAAATTGAGCTCTATCTTCATATCAGTCTAAAAAATGTATCATCTACTTACTTTTTTCCAAGAGTACTCTTATCATTTTACCTCAGAATAATATTTTTTATTCTTCTGTCATAGGAACAACCTTGGTGTCTATTACAGTGTTCATTTTTTCACAGTTTTATTAAGTGTGTGAAAGGTCTTTGGATAGATCAGCTAAACAGAAGTCAGTAGACATGGTTCATTTTTGAAATGGCCATTTAGTATGTTTGAATAACTTGAGGTGTAGCAGGTTTAGTGATATTGCACATGTTGTGAGAGAATTATGAGTCACTGTCAGCTATTGTAAAGAACCAGGAGCAAGCAAATAATATGAGCAGATCTTTTGTGCCATGAAAAATAATCTAGCTTGTTCTTAATATATGCTGATCACTCCTACCTTTTGCTAAAAACTTTGAAAAGCATTTTTGAGATGCAATCTTAGAGGGAGGATGGGCAGGAGAAGTTTTTTAAGCTTTCATGCATCTATTTATCTAAACCGGTAGTGTTTTTATAGAGTACAGTAATAAAGATTCATCCAAAATCAAGTTACTTTTCCAGTGAAAGAATTAACAAGGATTTTCCATACAGTAAACTCCTACCTGATAAATAAATTTTCATTATGTTAGACAACGGTATTTTGATTTTCATTTTTTACATTATAGTGTTCTGCATTATGTGAACTTTAGTCCAACAAACCACTACAACAATGCTAGCTTGTTGTTATTATAGATGATTATGTGTGGCATGGATTTGCTCTCCCTTATCTTACATTGCTTAATCTTTGTCCTCCAAATGCTTTATGTTATTTTGAAATAAGGCAAATACCAAAATTTCCTCACATTTTTCTGATATTTATACGTTAGCTAGAAAATCCTCCCTCTTCTGCTCTGCAGCACCACAGAATAAGCACATGGCTATAGAAGTAACAGTGGGAAGAGGTTACTTCCCAGTTGCAATTGTGTTAAGATGTTTTGGGTTTTTTTGCTTTCTCTCTGTCTAAGGCTAAATACCCAAGTGCTCAACTGGCAAATTTCTCTCTTATCATGCGAAAACTTCATCAAGTGAAAAAGAATCATGTTTGCTTTAGACAGTCTTTTTAAAAAAGGAGTTTGAAAGATGATCTTGCACAGGTGTGTCTAGTTGTTAACAAGTAACAAAGTTGTGCAAATAGCTAATATGAGACAACTTTTTAGTGGAAATGAACCACTGTTGCTCAAAATTTCTTTATTGTAAGCAGTCTTGCAAAGACATGTTTGCATTTGTGTTGTTTAAATTTAAATACAGCATATAATTGCTGAGTGGTGCCAGGACTGAATAAAAAAAGTAGGTTAATTGGGTACTTATTTTTACAGAATAATACATTTTTGAAAGGATGGGTTTGCTTGATTTGCAGATTATACCCACAAAAATGCAGTAGCCCTAGGTGAAACCACTGTGACTGCCTGCTGTGTAAAACCAAGAAGATTTTAAAACAATTACTTTACTGCTATGAATGATCTTAAATGGGATAAAACCCACTGGTAGATCCTCAAGTGGATTAAATTGGCATAGTTCTGCAGCTGTGCTGATTTATACCACCTGAAAATTTGAACCCATTACATGTTAAGCCAAATATTTTTAGCAATAATTTGCAAATAAATCAAGATTCAGTTTTTGGCAAGCACTGGCATCTTGTTAAGGCAAAATTGTGGAAGGTAAAGGCCCCATGGAGTCTACAGCAAAATTCCCACTGATTTAAACTGAGCTAAGAATATGTCTTCACATCCTAAGGGTAACCTAATATGAAGCATCTGAAACTGAAGGCTAGTCTAATGTTTGTAAGAACGATCCAAGCCACCTGTATCTGTTAGCTTGGGCTGGAAGTTGCATAATATTAATTCTTCCCACTAGATTTCTAGTCCTTTTTTTAAAGCCAGAGCATTTTTCTGAGGTTACTTGTGGTTATAATCCTTCTCAGAAACTAGGTATTCTGAGATAATGAAAATGAACTCAAAAAGGAATCTATAGAACGTCACATACTGGGGAAACAGAAGGGTTTTTTACTATTCTCATGGTCAGAGTCTTCAAACGCTTATACTTTGACCTTTTGTTCTCCTCTGTGTTATACAGTAAAATGGAAGCTTTGTGATGAACCGACACATTCTGTAGAGTCTTGATTAGCTTTTTTTTCATACTTTTGGATGACTGGTGTGTTAAACAGAAATTCAGCTTTCTACACAAGCTGGTCATGAGTAATTAAATGGATATAATATGAAGGCTAGTTAAGCTAGACATATAATATGATGGAATGAAGTGTAGGTGCCCCTGTATTTTCCTAAAATCATGAGTGGTAAGAGGTGAAATTCAGCTGAGCTTAAGAAGTATCAGTTCCTGAAACTGTAATTTTCCAGGCTGGGTCTATGGGTAAAGATTTTTTCAAGCATTATATGTATTCACTACTTTTTAATAATCACTGAAATATTTTTCAGCATGTATCCTCAATAGAGATGTATTTTTTTATAAGTTATATAGAGGTACTACTGTACTAATAAATTAGTACATTGTAGAACATGACAAATATAGAAATTAAAAAAGGATAAACTAAAGGTGAAATAACTACAATTTAATTTTTAGAATTTCATCTATTAAGAGTACAAAAAAGATTTTCTTCCTGTGCTCCAGCTGATTGTCATGTACCTCCTCTGGGGTGCATGCACCCCACTTTGGAGGCAATAGATAAGCCTCCTGTTCATAAAGATAATCTTGCCTCTGCTCTCAGCAACCTGAAAGAAAGTGACTTGGCTATGTAGGAGAGCAAGACATGACAGAATACTGAGACAGTGCCAGAGCACTCGGATAATTTACCTTACAGGCAAATAATTTTCTTATTTAAAAAGAATACATTGAATGCAAGAAGTTTCTGTTTTAGGCTCCACTGTGTGTGAGGGCTGGATAAACTTTGGATAATCCTTTATACAGTTTAAGATTTTTGCATTTTAATTAACCTGGTACTTGTTTTTGTTGCAATATTATTTTCATTACCCAGACCTGAAATTTGAAAAGTAAGTGGAAAAAAATTAAAAGTATAATGGGAAATGCCATTCTGCTAACACAATATTTTTAAATTAGAAGTACCCTTATCTTTTGTGCAGAAAAAAAAGCCCAAACAAATGAATAAATGGCACACAAGCTTCAGAGAAAGGCTGGAGTTTCAGACTTTGTTGGGTTGCTATGGTTTTGTGGCTTTAAGTCAGACCACTAATTTTGTTTACATTTTGTTTTGGTTTGTTTATGTTTCTTCTTTAACACAACATGGTTTGTTTTTGTGAAGTTCCTACAGTTGTGATACTTCCTTTCACACAAAAGGATAATTTGGGAGGGGAAAGTATAGTTTGGGAATGACAGTGCCTCACAAACTGGAACAGTAATACAATCTACCAACATGGGTCCCTGTGAAGATTCAGTAAGTTATTCTACTAAAAGTCCTGAAAGTCTCTCTTTTCTGTTTTCTCAAATAGCATAGCTCTTCACTGTTAAATATTTCATTTTCTTGAGATTCTTATATCTGTTTACCTCGCTGGAATCCAGTAGAATGCATCCATTGCATTGAAGTTACTGTAGATTTTTACTGGTGAAATAAGATCAACATTTCACTCCTATTTTCATCCTTCCTGGCAATCCCTCACTTCAAACACTTCTCATTACAATTTTCAATTCTAGAGCATTTCTCAACAAAAGAAAGATGAGTATTTTGGGGTTTTGATAGCCCTGAGTTAATAAGCATCTGAAAGGTTTTACTTTTTATTGTCTAGGGTTTATTCAGTGCACAAGAAGGATCCAAATTAGTTTGCACAACCTCTGTGATACAGATTTTTAATTCTCTGTTTGGACAAGAGTATAAACCATGCCCCTTCTTCCCCACAACCCAGAACTGAAAGTGCTTTTCCGTCCAAAGTCTAAGCTCTGCTAATCACTGTGTTGATGCTGTGGTGGTCTACAGTCAAACTTAGAACATAAAAAATATTACTTAATTGAAATGTCTTGATGCAGTTCTATTGTATAGTCAAACAACTTAATAACAAAAAAACCCCATCCGTTAAAAGTCTTGCTTAAATATGAACTACAGGTCATTTTCTGATTTCACAGACTTCTACTGGCTCAGCTATTATTTTGTCCTATGGGTCCTTATAAGCTTAGTTTAAAGTTGGCATTCAAGCAGTTAATATTTTCCCCTGCAAAATATGCATGGGAGCTGTTTAACCTATTTGTTTATTTTACATTTGTGTTACTTAAGAGAAACAAAAGTATTCTAACTGCCCAATTTTCCTCCTATTGTAATGGCTTTATTTCCTGTGTTCCTGACGGGATAATCCTGTACTGACCCTGAACAGTTTATGTTTTGTGGAGCAAAACTTATGATTTAAGGTATGGGTGAATTATGTGTGGATAAGTACAGTTTACTTTTGGTTGTTGGCAGTGCATTTTCTTTTTCCAAAGTTAAAGAGAAATAATCGGAAACACTCAAACCACTATGATGCAAGTCCCACAGCCAAACAGCCATCCTATGAAGTGTCTCACTTCAAAGGCATCTCTAAAAAAAAAAGGAAGTGATAGAAGCTTAACTGCTTTTCCTTTTGAAGTACGTTCCATTAGGCAGTTGTTCTGCTTTGGACAATGAGTACATCAGATTTCATAATGTAGCAGACTATTTCTCAGCTGAAATACTGAGGTACCACCACTGCTCTACCTCATCTTGATTACTGTTGTTTCACACAGTTCTTTGTAGTGAGAGTCTACCAGACTCTGTGTAGTCTGGTACCAACACCAGATAGAAACTAATTTTACCTTACTTCACATTTCTTACATATTTGAATGACTAAAACTTGGCTTGTATTAAAAGACATGAGTATAATGCTGAGTATATACACATGCCTGCCATCCCATGGGCTTCAAATTGTTAGGTCAATTGGCATGTAACTGTTTCCATTGAGCTGTGATTTAAAATAATTATATTTTTATGATGTAACCAGCTTTTTGATACCCCTTTGTGCTATTGAATCTTAAAGCTCCAAGTTGTCAACCAACTGCTTGAAGTTGTCGGCTGGTTTGAATGAGCATGTAAGCGTCATCCTGAGCCCTGTGCTGCTTTATTTACCAAGAGGTACTTGGTAAAATAGCTCTGTATGGAGCAGACCTGGCAGTGGACCCAGATGGGATGCACTCCAGACTAATGAGAGAGCTGGTGAAACCTTTCCAAGCCATTTTCAGTCACTTACCAACAGTCCTGGTTAAATGGAGAAGTCCTAGTTGATTGGGAATTGACAAATGCAATGTCCATCTACAAGAACAGTTGGAAGGATGGTCTGGGGAACTACAGGCCTGTCGGTCTGACCTTGGTTCCAGGGAAGGTCATGGAACATCTCATTATTAGTGCCATCTCACAGAATGTGCAGGAAAACTAGGGGATCAGGCCCAGCAAGTGTGGGTTTATGAAGGTCAAGTCCTGCTTGAGCTACCTGATCTCCTTCTATGAAAAGGTGACCTGCTTAGCAGATGATGGAAAGGCTGTGGTTGTTGATTACCTAGACTTCAATAAAGCCTTTGATGCCATCTTCCGTAGATAGCATTCTCATGGAGAAACTGTGGCTGTTCATAGTTTGGACAGGTGCACTCTTCACTGGTTTAAAAACTGCATGGATGGCTGGGCCCAGAGAGTGGTGGAGAATGAATCTAAATCCAGGTGATGGTCGGTCACTAATGGTGTTCCCTAGGGCTCAGTGTTGGTGTTGGTCCTGTTTAACACCTTTATTGATGGTTTGAACAAACAGATTGAGTGCTTCCTCAGTAGGTTCATAGACAGCACCAGAAGAGGGTGTGAGCTACTGCAGGAAATATATGTGATCCACAGAGCCTTGAACAATAACCTGCAGGTCTTCCTTCCTCTGGAGCAAAACTCCCCACTGGGAGACTAAAACACACACATGTAGCCACCACTCTCTGGGCCCAACCATCTATCCAGTTTAGATAGATTAGACCATTCTTACCCATTCAAGCAAATGGTCATATTTGTAATACCTGAAGGTAGAATAGAATAAATGTACAATGAGTTCAGATCCTTAACACTAGTGTTGTATCTGTGTGTCCCATTGGTATGTATTGATTGTCTTTTTGGACGTACCTGTGTCTATTGGCTATAGAGGAAGCAAGTATGACTAACATCAGTAGTTGAATATATTTTTTAAATGACATAATTGCCATCTTACCTGAACAGATCGTGAAAATGAAGAGCTGTGGTATTCCAAAAGCAGTGAGATACAGCCTGACTTTTTCTTTCTGCTGTAGTTAATGGTGTACAGCTGACATGGGATCACACAGCTATAACGTTTTCTTGCACTGTTCCATTCAGAAGTGCTTTCATCAGGGTAATAAGTCTGGCAGTGATAATAGGGCATGAAAGCATCTATTTGAAAAATGGCATCTTTTCAGATACTCCTTTATCTTACTTAAGTGTTTTGAATATTATCTACACTGTGAATATTGGGTCAGGAGGGAGAGGGAGAGGAACAACTACTGGCTCCCTGATACCTATTTAGTCTAACGAAATCATTAATTTCATTTTCTTTAAACAAGCACTCCCTGTAGACTACTCAACCCTGTTTATTGATAAGAAGCCCCAAGCCTCCATACATGGCCGAATACTCGGTACTTCAAGGGATTTCTGTTGGTCATCTTTCAGCTGTTCAAAAGCTTGTAGCATTGAGCCCTCCTGGGGATAAACAGAGATGGTCTAGCATTGAGAGCTAAGAGTCCTTCCTTTCTGTTGAAGGTTATATTTACACTCCTTTTATCTTTATTTTTCTCAAAAAAATCCCCACCAAAAAACAAACCAAACCAAAGAAACAAAACCTCCCAAAAAACCTCAAAAAAACCCCAAAACAACAACAACAACAAAAGAATTTATGTGAAATGTTTCAACGCAGAGATTAGCCTAATAGTGAAATTCAAAATAAAATGCAAAACTGTGCATGGTAAATAGCTTTGTTTCTTTTAAGAAGGACTCTGTGCAAAAATGCATGTGTGGATTAAGAAAATCTTAATTTACTGTCTTTTAAAAGAAGTCTAAAGTTTACAGAGAAAATACCACAAACCCTTTTAAAGCAGCTCTAAGTACATGACTGTAGATACTAAGGTATTGTTTGAGCCCAGTGTAAAATCCTAGCATAAGTAGAGTGAAACCTTGATCCCACTGGAACCTAAAAAGGATTAAAATATTTGCCCTCATTGAACAAACTTTGATGCTGTATTCTTCAAGCTATGAAGCCTTAATAAATGCTTTAAAAAAATCTTGAAATAATCTCTGGTACAGTGAAGACATAGGAGAGGTGTCGCATAATAACTTGGGGCAACTGGATTGCAGCTCTTGGGTGAGCAGTAGAAAAAAAGACAGGAGGGGAAGATATAGAATAAGCTCAGTGTTTTCCACCAGAATGCCTGCAATCATTATCATCTTGCAATCTGAAAGCTGTCAGGCAAACTCTTATAACTGAACAGAAAAGATGAAAACCTTTTAGTCTGCCAGGACTGTAATCATAATGAAAAATGACACCTGAACCTTATCATGACAGTGAGTGGAGTTACATAGTAAGACACTATTTTCTCTAGGGCGCATGGTATGGGGCTTCTCCTTTATACTCTAATAGAATATAAACTGAACAAAAGCACGCAATGAATTTGTAATGCTGTTCCATGCAAAATTGATATCTTGTTCCATTGTGTTTTCATACCTGCATACAAGTTCTCCTTAATTATGTGACAGAAACAGCTCTCATGTTTAATCTCTGGACAGAGAAATGCAAATATTTTCATTTCAGATTGAATGCATATATGCAGCTATATTTTCGAGAGGGAGCAACAATGGCCAGGCATTTATTCTTTGTGTTTAGTCACTTGGAGAAGTGTTCTGGTTTTTAAATAAAATGAGCACTTCTTCACAGTGAGTTCAGTGGGATTTTCAGTTCCTAGCAGCTTTGTAAGTCTCCTGTACTTTTATAATAAACCACCCTAAAATTTTGTGGTTTGTATCTAACAGAGAGTTTTTGAAATGCAGGCAGAGTTACGAGGTTAGGGCTTGTGAAAAATTAAGCCAGTGTAAGACTTCCCACTTCCTAACATTTTGAGTAAGTTAATATGCAATATCGAAATAACATCAGTTTTCACTGATGAATAATGACTGAAAGTGTCAAGAAATGGGTCTAGCTCATTTCTAGGAAAATTAACAAAATGTCAAAATTGTTGATACTATGATTTCACATCAATAGGTATATTTTTCTGAAGAAAATATTTTTATTTTAGCCTGCTGCATTAATATTTCTGTTTACTTGTTTTGAGAAAAAAAAAGACAGTCTCTGACAATCAGAGTCTATTCAATGTTCATATTTTCTAAGCCAGCATGGCTTACCTGAGAAGACCAGTGGAACTCATCACCAATATAAGAGTTAAAGCCAGTGCTGCATGCTGTCACTGAGGCTGGCTTTATTTTCCTAAGTGAAATATCATTAATGAACAGGATTTCCCACTGAGACTCAAACGTAATGACAGGTTATGTCCTCCTAGTCATGTGGGATCAAAGACATGATTAACTTCTCACGCTATGTCTAGGTAAGAAAGGGCTGCAGTCTTGCTGCAACCGCAAACAGAGGATGCCATACTTGCCACTATTAATATGGAGAACATGGATCCAGTGATGAGCTTGGGAAGTCTCTGTGCTTAGTATAGTTAATTGTTTGAATTACAATAGTTTATAGTTGCACAATCTGGGATCTCAGTGTTCTGGGCACTGTGCAAACAGACTAACAAGATGATGCCTGGAAAAATTGCAGTCTAGCTGATTGCAGAGCCATTTGGACAATGGGTGGACAGATGCCATCAACTGGAAAGTTGCTGCCAATTCCTCAAAGTGCTTCAGTCTGCCAGTGTGTGTCACCTCCATTTCACACTGGCTGAGCTTAAGCCAGCTGGCTTTCCTCCAGGTCCTGTTTTTGCATCAGGTATTTAGACAGCAGAGAACACATTTCTCTGGGATCAGTGAAGAGACGTAGAACAAATATTCTTCACAGGAATGACTGTGTATATGAGACTGTTTCAGTGGTTTTCAAATGCATGATGTTATACCTTGGTTAAATACAACTTCTAGGCCTCCACAACTGAGAGTCCATGAGAAGGAAATGAAATTACTCCATACAAACATCTGGGATGTTAATTCAAACATCCCATGAACATTCAAAGGATTCATAATGCTTCACAAGGTTCAGATATTTGCTTCTCTACAGCTCAGCAGGACTGCTACTGTTCATAGGTTCCTGATGTTAACATATGGCAAAAATTTTGGGAATAAAATTAGTCACAAATATTGCCCTTTACACTTGTGAGGTTCCTGGATTTGTTTGCTATCTAGAAATGTCTTCTGGTACAGCCTTTTGCTCTGTAAGTCATCCACAAGCAATTCATTATGAATA
>NW_008657430.1:162518-199202 GCF_000695815.1 Acanthisitta chloris | reverse complement strand
GCTGAACCCTGATCCTGCAAACACTTACTCACATTCTCCTTGTGATTAGTTCCATTATAATCAAAGGAGCTTTTACATGTGGTTGTAAAGTTAAGCCTAGGCATACGTGTTTGTAGGATGAAGGTTTAGATTGTTCCATAACCCTTGATATTCTGTGTACTATGTAGTCTCTGATTGTAAAATGAGATGCAGGCACTCAGAACCAGTGCAAAGTCAGAGTTTTTCAGTCCCACGGTATTATTCCTGTTCCCTAACTGGAGAGTTATAGAATCCATCCTTATGAGTCTGAATTTTGGATTCTCTGAGTACATAATCCAGATTTGCTGGTAGTGATCCAACTTGAAATTAGCTTTGGAACATAGTTAAATGTAAAGCAAAAGTTATTGAATCAAATTAATTTAAGGAACAGAGTGAATATTCATCAGCTTTTTTTTTGGCTTCTTAATCACTACAGACTCTTCTGTGCTGTGAACTTTGTAATGGGGAAAAGTACTGATAAGCAAAGAGTTCATAGGCTTTGTAGCCACTCACAGTTATAATGGAAAATGTTTACTAGAGATGGGTAGATTTGTTCACAGAAGAAAAAAGCAGAATCTAGGAATAGCTGTTGACTGGTATACTAAACTTTGTAGTTAGCTATATTTTATTTACTATACATCTGGTGGTGAAAAAAATATACTGCATTTTGGATTTAACCCATTAATTGCATTTGACATTCAGTTCTACAATCTTACTTGCTGTTATTTCTGTTTCTCTCTCATTTTCAACATTTCAATCAGGAAGGCATGATAAAAACCTTCATTAGTTTTGTACCTATGTGTTCATCTAAATATAGTCACTGGTGACTGAAAAGAGTTACTTCTTCATGCATGCTGGAGATTTCCATCCCCATAATTTCAGTTCAGAGAAATAACATTCAAATGGTCATGAAACAAGGTCTCTGAACCACTGAAAAAAAAAAGATTTCTGGATATCCATTAAGATATGCTGCACGTATTTCTACCCTTGGAAATTTTTTTGTATATCTGGTACTTGATCCTTTAGGCTTTGAATGTTGAAAATAAATGTGAAGTTATTTTGAAGATTATTTTATTAGTTAGAATTAGAATTTTTATCTCCCTCTGAGATCTGTATAGCTGAATTCACTGTATCAAAGAAAGAGCTGGAAGGATGCAAAAAATATTCCTAATAAAATACCTTAAAATTTTCTAAGATATTTATACAAGAAAGTTTTGGATTCTCTTTTCCCCAAATAGCATGTGCTTGTATAGGGTTTGTGAAGGTGTCTCAGAGTTTCTACTGGTGCTTGTTTGGGATGTTGTGAGCTTGTAATTTCACCACACAGGAATGATGTGTTTCTAATTTATGTAGCTCTAAACCATTTATATGATAGCTACCATAGCACTAAATTTAAATCTGTGTTTATACTGACATACACATATACACATGGAAATTGTCTTATGCCTCTCAGGTCACTGTCCTATGAAAGGGTCATAAACAGTTTCCACTTGCGAACATGTTCAAAATATATTCTCAATAAAGAGTTTTCTCATGTATTGAATTGAACTGAAACCATTCTGTGAGCTGTATCCTATCCCTGCTGCTTGTAATAAAGGAAAGAAATTGCAATTTTCTTTGGCCTCACTAAAGTTGAATGTACCAAACAAATTTAAGAAAACAGTGATTTTGCTATGAAAAATTTAAAGTTTGTGAAGTGTCATTGTATTAAGAATAAAAACAACGTAAATACATATTATGCCAGTGCTTCTAATAGTTGATATCATCCAGATGGTTATACAGATAACTGCTAGAAAGGAAAGAAATTGCAATTTTCTTTGGCCTCACTAAAGTTGAATGTACCAAACAAATTTAAGAAAACAGTGATTTTGCTATGAAAAATTTAAAGTTTGTGAAGTGTCATTGTATTAAGAATAAAAACAACGTAAATACATATTATGCCAGTGCTTCTAATAGTTGATATCATCCAGATGGTTATACAGATAACTGCTAGAAAGTAGCTTTGTAATTGTATGCTTGGCAGTTACCTGCTCTAAAGGAAGATTTTTATTTTATTTAATCTGTAAAACTACGATTCAACTTCTGCTTCTAATTCATTGCTTTGAATGAAAATAACCTCCCTGTAATCAGTTGTTAAGGTCTAAAATGGTACAAGGGACACTGTTAACTAGGACAGGATATTTATCAATCACTGCAAAGAGCTCAATACAGAGAACTCTGGTATTTTCATTAGTATTTTTATTACTTTTTAGGCTGAAATCAAAATATTTTTTTTCCCTTCTTCAGAAGGGAAGAAATAAGTGAGATTCAATAGCAAGGGTTGTTAGAAGGTTTCAAGAAGTGTCAGTATTTCAATCCAGGTATCTCTCATGAATATTAACTTTTCCTGTATCTCTCATGCATGCTAACTTTTCCTGGGAAGGGATGCTGGGGCCTGGAGTGAAGTTGTCATGTCCTCTGTTCTCCAAACATCTGAGTGGAGATTGGTTGCTCTCCCTCTGCTCTTCTCCTCTGGAGTGAGACTGCACAGAACCCAGACTCTGGTGTGGCTGCAGGGTGTGAGGTTCAGCTGACACCACCTGTGTGCACCCCTGCGCTGAGATGAGTTGAGACTATCAACTCCTTCCACACATGGCAGAGGCCAGCTTGCTCAGGCATGAGTCTGGGCTGGGGAAGAGATATGATGAATGAGCTCTTTTTATATTTTGCTGTCAGTGAGACCCAGCAGGGATTTCCAACTATTCTCTTGCCAAAAGTGGAATGAACTGCTCTGACCAGCCCACCTTTCCTGTAGGCACATTTGTGTGCTTACATTGTTTGCCTCGAGCTTGTTGTGTGACATGATACTCCAGGGGAGAAGAGTTACTCTATGCTGTGTTGGTGAGCCCAACAGCCTCAGGTGATGTTAGATTCACTATACATGCATTGTGACTCCTTGAGCCTATCAACACTCACCATTTGTCAATGATTTCCATGCATCTTAAAGCTACTGAGTGGTAGGTTGCCATGTACAGCAGTAGAAATGGCCACATTTTTCACCCTCTTGTCTCTCCTGTGCATAGTTATTTTTCTTCACAATCAGACCTATTAACAGATTGGAGTGTACTTAAGCATGAGAGAAAAATTAATTTTACAGACCTTACAACTGTGTCTCAGCATCTTTTGTCTTAGAAAAGCAGGAAGATTGCTTCTGAAAAAATGTGATTGATGCATCTTATGCTGTATATCTATCAAAGGGCTACTTTCTGTATACAGTATGAGATTTTTTCCCCTCTGGCAAGCCAGGACACTTAGTTAATTAGGAGCTTTTGGTAAATATCTCCCTTCCTCCTTAATCATTTAGCTGGATCCAAGTTTTCCTATCGGCTTTGTGCAAAGCGTGCTTCAGTGTAATTAGAACACCAGCTGGGCTGTAGAGGTTGGGATCATCTAAACTACATAAACAGCACCTATTGGGAGTTCATGCTGTAAGTGTCGTTGACATTGCCATATCAATTTGAACCAAAATTACAGATAAAAATAATTAATATTAGATATACAATCCTAATGTCAGATCTTGAAAGGAAATGTTTCTCTGACTGAACTTAATTTGATTCCTACTGAATCAAAGGAAGCTAGTCTCTTTTATTAAAAAAACCCCAACAACTCTGTTCTCTGAATTCTTTTAAGTTTTACTAATTTTTCCGTGACACTTCAATATTTTCCTATTGCAAGCTGAGCAAAGTTTATCTTTTTTGCAAACACTAAAGTGCCAGTCTGTTACGAGCTGTTTGAAATCATGTTCTCTGTTTTGACTGTTCACTTTCTTTGACACAATGCTGATTTCATTCTTTGCTCTGTTTCTGTTTCCCTTGTTTCTGCTTCTTGATTAAAAATATCAAGGCAAACAGAGACAAAGCATATGTGTCTCACATGTTTACAAGCCCATTTCATTAATTCTATGAGCTGTCCAGGATTTATATGTAATGTTTTATTCATTAGCTATGATTGTCAATAGGAAAGGTTTAATCCAATAGGAATGACAAAAAAGATCACTTATTTGAAGTTCCTATAAAAATTTGATTTCTTAAGGTATTTTGATCCCTGTATTAACAGGGTGCACAGTTCTCTTCAAGCTAAACTCGTGGTTCCAGGCATGCATCACACAACGTTATTGCAAATTTGGCAACTGAATCAAGGAAAGAGATTAATACTCAGTGCAGTGGCTGGAGATGTAAGGTCCAGGAATCAGGCTTTAATTTACAGCTCCCTGTATGGCTTGGTAAAAAAGAAGGCATACTGCTGTGCTGCTGGCATTTTGATGTTTAGACAAACAGGGCTTGCTGTTCATCATGAGCTTTTTTTACTTTCGAAGTTCATTAATTTCCCTGACATAGGCAGGTGGCTTGTTGAAGCTAGGGTTATTTAGGAAAGCAGGATTCTTCTGGGAGAGCAAAAACTGTATGGTTTATTTTACAGTGGAACCTTGTTTTGTCAAATTCCTTAGCTGCTTGAGTTTTAAGCTTGGAGGCCTAGCTAAGCATTCGAGTGAATGCTTTGTTGTTGTTAGCTTTCATTCGTATCTGGCTGTGGGGCATCTTGCAGGCAGGCTTCACTTGATAGTCACTTCTTGTGGACGGCGGGGGTGAAGGAGGAATGTGAACAGATATACAGTGCTCTGGTTCTTTACAGTCCACCCAAGGAAAGTTGCCCTGGGAAGCAGGTCAGAAAACTCTGCTTTAATATGAGACACATGCATTTCTTATCATAAAACTGTTACCTGAATGGGTCTATTAAACTTGGACTCCTCATTCCAAATCAAACCCTGGTTATCTGGAGGGAGGGTGAGAAATACCCAGATTAGACCCACTGGATCTTACTCTAACTGTAATGATATAGCTGATATACAGAAAGTGAGCTCATTGTGGGGTGCAGTGGATGCTGAAGTTTTCCCTCCTTCTACAGTGAATTTCAGAAATCTTATAGCTTCACAGAAAGAGAAGGGTACGTTGTATGCCTTATATCTTAGATGGAACTCATTGATTGGCCTGTTTTCAGTTCTAACATTGAAGAATAATTTTTTTGAAAAAGTATTTCTTCACAATTTTTTTTTATTGAAGTAAGTATTCATAACCTGTGCACAGGCTTAAGTCAGTTTTCCCCTCACAGATTTGTTTCCTCTCTCAGATGTTTGGCTTCAGCAGTTTCCCTTAGTAACATTTGCAATTTGAAGACACATAGGGATTAACTGGGTTAATTTGCTTGTAACCAAACCAAAATTTGTACTCCTTTCTTCAACAGCAAAATACTGACTCCCCAAGCCCCAATTTCCTTCTTTGTGATTTATCTCTGTTTACAGATAAAGCAGAATACTGTAATACAGGGCAGAGGACATTCTATACTCATATTTTCAGTAGAGTCAACAGATAAATGCCTGTCATAAAAGAAGAGCAGTTTATTCTTAAAATGTGTTTTGATAGCTAGACAGTTATATTCTTTTTCAGTTTCCTGGTAACCATTTCCAAACAGATCAGTTACATTAATAGAATCTCTCAAATACTTGAGAGATGAAAAGTGATCCTTTCCATGCAGCAAAAACCCAGAAAACAGATTAACTAAAGGTGACAAAAAAATGACTGTAAAACTTGAATTTGAAACTCCAATCCTCTCCCCTTGTCTGTATAGATGTTTCTGTCTTTAAATAGCCATGAAATTTGTAGATCATATTGATTCTGCTCCATCAGAACAATTCAGTCCTAGGTGCTTTACTAAGTTGAGTCATTAAGCATAAAGTTTGGTGATGTTTTTGAAGGTACTGTGAGAACCTCTCTTCATGAAAGAGGTTTAATTCAGTTGTCTAAATTCCTTTTTATTTAAAATTTAGACAAATTAAACCTTTGTCATGAATATGAAAAAAAAGTGACAGAAATGAAGCTTGTACTCTGTGTTGTGAATGCCTGGAAAATTTGGTGGCCTTCTATGATGGGGCCACAGCATTGGTGGATAGGGGCAGAGCAACTGATATCGTCTACCTGCACATATGCAAACTGTTTGACACTGTCCCACATGACATCGTTGTCTCTAAATTGGTGAGACATGGATTTGATGGGTGGATCACTTGGTGGATAAAGAACTGGGTGGATGTTCACACTCAGAGAGTTATGTTCAGCGTCTCATTGTCCACTTGGAGGCCAGTGACGAGTGGTGTCCCTCTGGGGTCAGTGCTGGGGCTGATCCTGTTCAACATCTTTGTCAGTGACATGGACAGTGGGATTGAGTGCACCCTCAACAAGCTCGCTGACAACTCCAAGTTGTGTAGTGCAGTTGGCATGCTGGAGGGAAGGGATGCCATCCAGAGAGAATTTGACATGCTAGAGAGGTGGCTGATGACAACCTCATGAAGTTCAACAAAGCAGAGTGCAAGGTCCTACATCTGGGCCATGGCAATCCCAGTGCTTGCAGCCCAGAAAGCCAATCAAATTCTGGGCTGCATCCAAAGGAGTGTGGCCAGCAGTTTGAAGGAAGTGATTCTCCCCCTCTACTCTGCTCTTGTGAGACCCAACTTGGAATGCTGCATGCAGTTCTAGTACTCTCAAGGTAAGAAGAACATGGAACTGTTGGAGCAAGTCCAGAGGAGGCCACGAAGCTGATAAGAGGATTGGAGCATCTCCCCTGTGAAGACAGGCTGAAGAATTTGGGGCTATTCAGCCTGAAGAAAGAGAAGGTCACAGTGGAGACCTCATAGCAGCCTTCCAGTGTCTGAAGGGGCTACAGGAAAGTAGGAGAGGGACTCTTTGTTAGGAACTGCAGTGACAAGACAAGGGGTAACAGGTACAAACTGAAGGAGGGGAAATTTAGATTAGATATCAGGAAAAAGTTTTTGTCCTGTGAGGGTGGTGAGACACTGGTGCAGGTGCCCCAATTCTGGCAGCATTTAAAGCCAGGCTGGATAAAGCCTTGAGCAACCTGGTCTAGTGGGAGGTGTTCCCTGCCCGTGGCAGGGGGTGTTGGGAGTAGATGATCTATAGGGTATATTCCAACACCTCAGCAATCTGTGAATCTATGAAATATGACTCAGATTGAGGTAGAACCACTGAAGTACCCTGTGCTCTTTGTTGCCCCGATAAATAATATTTTCTCTTTTTTTTCACTCTTTGCCATGATGTCTGATTGTTTGATTCCCTCCAGCTCCCCTGTTTTTCCACTGCGCTCTGAATTCAACTTTATCCCTCTGGAATTTGTATTGTATACCCTTTTTATATCTCCTAAGTGAAACTCTTACGTTGAATAATATACAAGCTGAATACTTGGTCTTAAACTGAATGGATTTAAAGCTGGAAAGTCTAACAGACTTAATGAATTTCTGTATCAAACAGCAGGCTTCTCTAGTGTATATGCACAGCTGAAAAAAAGTTTAAGCAGTGGCTTGTAGTGTGGCAGAATTATAAAATGCTACGTAAGCATCAGTTCCCACAACTCTGTTGTTTGGTAAGGCAGAAAGCCTTGAGTCCAAAACATGCAAAGCAAAAAAAAATCTATTTACTGAGAATTCAACTCTGCAGTGTGAAAAGTGCAATGGTCATGATCCAGCAAAGCACAGAAGCTCATACTTCAAGCTCATGAATTCATTTGATCTAGTGAGAGCACTCTTCTTGTTGAGACACTTGCCAGGCTTTTTGGAAAATGTTGATTGCATTTCTGTACACCATGAAGGATTAAGCCATGACTTAAAGAACATCCTGTCCAGTCTGATGCTATTGTTATTCTTCTGAAGAAAATATTTAATGTAGCAGTAGAAGTTGTTTCTGACATTCTCTTTGTTCTGAATAGTTTGCTCACAACAAAAGGAACCCTTCTGTGGACACACAATAGCTTGATGATTAGAGTACTCAGCTGAAGAGCAAAGGACCTAGGTTCAAATCCTTGATCCAAACCAGACAAACCTAGCTCTCTAGTGTCAGAGATTAAGGTACTCTGCTGGGATAACAGCAAGCCAGGTTTCAACTTCCTGCTCTGTCTGGTTTGGATCAGGGAGTTGAACCTCAGTCTCCTCCATCTCAGCTGTGTGCCCTCATCACCAAGCTATTTGGCCAAGATGAGATGGGGTGCTTTGTTTTTAAAAAAAAAAAAAGCAAAAAAAAAAAAGCATTAAAAAGATCATTCTGCACCAGAGTAAAATCTAAACTACCCAATCCTGACTATTTCCATATGGTGGAATTGTTGTTTCCTGGCCTGGCCTAGAGAGAGCTACTTCATGGTCACATATAGAGTGCCAGAAGCAGTAGGAAGATAAAAAACCCCTCTGTCCCCACAAATGCAGCTAAAGATGCAGAGATTCAGCCGTGTTATCCACATGGCTTTGGCAGAAGCAGAGAAAACAAAACCAACAGAAGGCAGTTCATGTGAATGCTAGAGCTATCTCAGTGAACCACAGTTTTGTTTGGAGGAGAATGAGGGAGGAAGATTAATATTCTGTCAGTGTCAGTGCTGTCTGATGTGTCTGTGTCAGAGCACAGGCTGTCCCTGTCAGTTTGCTTGAAACTTCAAGCAGCTTTTTTTCTCCACTGGTTTCCATGCCTCCCTCCTCTCCCTTGATTTTCCACCTGGTTCTTTGCAATTGCCATGCTCTTTTCCTTCTTTCACTGCTCTTACCATATGTTCATATCCTTCTGCTTTCCACGAAGAAATTGTTCTGGCTTAAGCTTTTAGCCTTTCCAATGACAAACATAGTTTGAACCTTGCCGAAAAATCCTCTGTGAATGTGCTTATATCAGTTGATGGAAGTGGTGGATGGGTTTTAACAGTTTATCTAGTCCTTCCAATCCACAAACACATATTGAATTTCTTAATCTAATCCCAGGCATTTTTAAAGGTTTAAGGTGTGGGGTTTTTTCTCACTGCCTTCTCTTTTGCCTTCTGATTTTAACTAGTAGTAAACCTCTTACTGATTTTTGACAATCTGTCGTGTGAACCCTTTTATAGCTGCCTGTGGAGGGCTTCTTTGCTCTAGTCATGTGAAGTCCAAGGACTGAAAGTCTGTGTCTGTGTTGAGTATCTCCAGGTATGGAGCATGGACCTCTAGTTTTGAATAACGGTTCTTTGCATTCATTCACTTGACATGAAGAATTACCACTGTTTACTAAATCAGCATAAGAGTATGCATATTTGTACCACAGAATTATTCACAGTAGAGTTAGAATGGAAATGTGGTGTGTATGAATTACAACCAGAATCATTATTTCAGTTCCATTCACCAACAGACAAGCACTGACTGTTGCAAAATGCATGGCTGGAAATCAGGTTATTATACATGCACAAGAGGGACTCACTTTTGTTGGGTATGAGCTTTAGGGATGCTGCTGTTGTACACTCAGATATTTCCCCCTATCCCCTGCAATACCTAGGGCAAAATGATATAATGTGATGCCTTGTTTCCATCTCTCTCCACTCACTCAGGGGCATAGATTAAGATGCATGAGAACCTCCCTTGTGTTGCTGTGTTATCAACAAATGAGATTCCATGGCCTGCTCCAGAAATCGGATGCACACACTTCCAGAATCCTGTACACATGCTCAATCTTGCAGCATGCCTTGTCATGTCAGCTTGTATATAACATGGGGTCATGTTTTTTTTCAGACCACACCTGACTGCTGGAGGGGTATTATAGGGTGTTTCTTCATCTCTTTGTTTTCTCTTGAGTCCCATGGTCAGCAAGCCTGAGCTGGTTTTCACTTTTCAATAGCCTCTCTCCTCAGCCCTTTCAGATATTACCTGTTAATACCAAGTGACTGACTCTGGGAAAGCTGGTAAGCATTAAACTCCACAACATCTGCTGAAGTTGACAGGGTGAGCTTTTGCACAAATGCAAGGAAATCCAGGCCTTGGCATGGCTGCAGGATATTCTTAGTTGGATTCCTGACCCGATGCTGGACGTGCAGCACACAAGGGAAATAGACCACACTGTACACAATGAAACTAGCATATGATGTAGTGGTCCAGTGAGGAAACCATCCTCATAATCCTTAATGGAGTGCTATCATGGAATTGGATCTCCCTGCTGTAAAATGACCCAAGGCACTTTGTAATCAAACCACACACTGTAAACTATTTTACATGAAGTCAGCTGCATTGCATCCTTCCTGGCAGACACTTTAGAACCATAATTATATTAATCTCCATCTTTAATTTGCTCCATTGTGCTTCTGTCATTGCAGGATCTTTGCTACCAAGTGGGATGTGTTAATTTCCTCAGTGACTACTGTAAATTGCTAATTAAGGGTGGTGTGATTAACTCTCAATTGCTCTGCTTTTTTGTGGGATTAAATCAAGATCATTACTTGAACATTAGTTTACTGTGGTTTAATGAGGTACACAGTACAATATTTGACTTGGGGAATGTGTTCCAAATAGATGTCTGTTTGCAAAGAAGGTTAGTTTGAGAACCTGCTATAGCAACAGAGTTATCTGCGAACCCTGGAAAAGTGAACTGGGTAATGGTGAATTAGGAATGGACTATCATCTTTAAATTAAATGAATAGTGTCTGATTATTAAGGTCTGGGCCTTCAGTCTGCCGCAGTATGCTCACCTCCTTCAGTAGGAAATAAAAGCGTTTCATTCTTGCATAATGTCATGCCTTGTAAAGGTTTCATACTGAGAAATTGAAAGGTTGTATTTATGTTTTATATTAGTCATTTTACAGCTTTTTTTTTATTTAGTAAAGAATAAGCCAGTGAGATTTGAAATAGTATTTGTAAGGAAAGCTATCACGTTTAATGGAAAGTGTCCAGGAAGGTAACACAACTGCAGATCCCAAGTTAAATACTACATAAAGAGAAAGGGAGATTTTCGTGATGCCAGGTTTCCAAGGACTGGTTCATTCCACAGTGTTCAAGTAATGCTTTAGTAGTTCTTGCTGAGTCTTGTTTCACTTCAGTTACTTCCAGAATTTCCATTTTATAAACCTCTTTTAAACACTGCTGTAAAGATTCATTCCAAGTAGAAATTCAGTATATAGTTAATGTTCCAAGAAATAGCCATGCCTGCCTGCCATTATTAAGTCTAGCTCCCCTCTGTGTTGGAAATCTGATTTCTAAATCTTTCACTTGACAGGTGTATGAGGGAGAAAAAATAATCAGATAATACTGACAAAAATTTGTCTCCTAATTGAAGTTCAGTGCTTGTAGGTCTCTGTATAAGCAAAACAAACCATAGGTAGTTTCTGATACTTCACCTGACTGCTTGTAATGTAGCCAGATCTTCTGCCTCCCTTCTGCTTCTCGCTTCTCCATCTTTTATTTTTTCCAGCTTATCCTACACCGTCCAGCAATATGCTTTGTGTCCTGGTAGCAGTGACTTAGCGTTGCAACTGGTGGTTCTGCCACTGTTTTTATTTCCAGGATCAAGAGACACCAAGTTACTGCATTTGTGGAGTGCTTCATTTGTGTGCCACAGGTTGTGGCTGCTCTGTACCATCTACATTGGATTTTTAAAAAGCAGCAACAAATGTGCAGTGCTTCAAAGATGTATTTGAAAAAAACCCATCATGTATGTAATGCTCTTTGAGGGACAGAAATGTATCTTTAAGGAGTGCTAGCCTTACGTCTCCATCCATCCCATGTTATGACTGAGTAATAACCACAGACTGTCATGAAGGTTCTGCTCTTCTCTCTGTAAACCTGGTGCAACTCTGTTTGCGGGGACTCTTTGAAAATTGCTCTCACATAAATGTGTGCTGCTGCCCCAAGAGCTCTGAATTTCCTTCATCTTTTTTGATTTAATGACCATTGGTTATGTGTCTGAATAAAGAGCTTTTTTTGTGGTTTTAGATGAGAGTACATGCTTTTGGGATTTTCAGCTGATGCTTCCAGCAGTAAAAGTCTTAATAAGAGTTATCCAGAAAGGTTAAAATCAACATCACTATGCAGAACAGACTGTTTTTCATGAACATTTCCAAGAAGCAGGCTTCTTAGATTAATTAAGTAATGTAAAAAACATCTTCACTAAGGCAAGTCCCCATAGTTCAATTTTTCCAGCAGGAGACCAGAATTATGCACCTTATTTGTGAGGCCATTTCCATAATTGCAACAACATACATTTTTTGTAATAGCTTTTCCTTTTCAATGGATATTTAAATGGAGGTAATTAAAGATAGGAGTTTTTTTCATACTCATCTCCTGAGAGGAAACATAACATTAAGAAAATACAGTTGACTGGGAAGTAATAAATGTCTACTAAAAATAACTGCATTTTTACTCCCTAAGCCATATTGGTTGCTAATTGTTAAGTCTCTCAATGTTATAATATGGGGGTTCAGATTCCTGTCATGCTATATAAAACTGGATTCCAAAATATTTCAGTTTGATAAGCTATTGTTGAAAGTGTTACTGCAGCCAGAAGTACCTGTTGTATATCTCAGGGACAGTCAGTCATGAAAAGCAGAAGTATAAACCTTTGAAAATATGACTCAGTTGTTTTTCTCTTCCTGACATTTTTTGGGCCCCATTCTAGTTTTGAAACTCTTCTCTCTGTGTCCTAATCAGTGGAAAGATTGACTTCTGCCACTGTGCCAACACTTCAGTCAAATACATTGTGTTTCTTTCACTGGAGCTGGACCTAGATGGCTGTATTGCAGGTCATGTTAAACATAAGGCAGCAAGCCTCTAAAGGTTAGGAGTTTACATTGGCACAGACTGAACCTAAATGCTCAGAATTTCAGATCCTTCTGAACATGCTGAAATGTCTTTGGCCGTCAAAAGTGGGGTGGATGCTGGATAGGCAGCAGCTGCCTAATATCAGCTGCCTTCTGTCCAGTTAAGCAGCGAAGAGGCAAGACCTCCTTATCATTTGAGTTTTTCCTGTTCCCAGTAAAAGCTAGAAAGATAAAAGTCTACAAGAGAATGCTTAAGAATGGCAAATAGGATCCAAAGACTTCTTTAAGTTCAGCTTTGAGTTTTGAATGGCCTTTGAAAGGATTACAGTTTTCTAGCTGGTTTGTCCCTGACTGTTCTCACAGTGACATCACTGGCCTGTTAGCAGCAAGAAATTCACTTCTCAAAAGCTTTTCAAACTCTCACTTTGAAACCAGTTTGAGTTTGAACCAATTAAAAAGCGGTAATCAGAAGTTACCCATCTTACGTTGCCTGTCTTATTAGGGTTGGACTTGATGATCTTTGAGGTCTTTTCCAATCTGGTTGATTCTATGATGTTCTGATTTTCTTGTTTAGCAATAATAATACAGGAACTGAAATAAATGTAATGAACTGCTTTTCCTATCAACAAATGCCCTAGTCTTGGTCACTCAGTTGCCTGCAAAAGCTGTTTATATTTATATGTTTCTGCTATGGATATTATCTCTTCTTTCCACTACATCTACCTGAAGAGTAAGAGAGCATTTGAGCCTAAATGAATTTATAAAACAGATATGTATAGAATTAATCACAAGCAGTTTTACACAGCTTGGGAATATAAGTTAGCTATCTGGGCTTCCTTGCTCAATGAGGAAGAAGAGAACCATTTTAAGGTGGATCCTACCCTATTCTAAGAAAAAATATCTCTCAGTTAGTTGGGATGAATGCCTTCTGAACAGGTTCCTCTACACTGAGCTTAAGTAACTATTATGGCTGAGACACCTCATTTCAGCAGGCTCAAGTTCAAAAAATCCCACTCAATGCACTTTGGTATGATATGAATGCCTAGGATTGAAGGGCAGGGCCTTGGGAGAGCATCCTTTGTTAACTCTTTAGTATGTGTCTGCCCATCGAAATTAAAACATAAAAATAATCTTGAAACAGTAAGAAAAATCAAGTTAAATGTATGTTAAGAACTGAAATCTGCTTCTGCCCTTCTCAAGAAATAACACTTCTTCCCTGTAAGACATAGAGATCTGGGGCTACAAAGCAATGGATCTATAGCTCCCCTAGAGCTAACATCTGTTCTAGTCTATTTCATTATTTCTGAAATTTGGGTAAGGGCATATAAAAGAGAATTTGGTTCTGAGTTTAACTTAATTCTTTTAAATTGTAAGAATATTTAAGAGGAAAATATCACATAATTTATAAAAGGTAATGCTCAAGGGATGTTAACAAGGAGAGATGATAACGCCCTCAACCTTTGAAGGACAGAGATGAAGAGGGAGACAGTTTTTGTCTATGAGAGGTTGCCAGGAGCTGTAGTGATGGAGAAACTGCGATGAGCAATAGGAACGTGGAATCACAGAATTGTTAAGGTTGGAAAAGACCACTAAGGTCATCAAGTCCATCTGTTGAGACCATTGTTTTTAGTCATCATCAGTGTTACAAATTTCACTTTGCAGCCTTGCCGTTTGAAGGGCTTTTATTTTTCTGTCAATAGAGTCATGAAGAGCCCAGGCAATCCTCCAAAAAATGAGGAGGCCCCTCAGCATATCTAGGCAAACACAAACTTGTGGTTCATGTGGATCAACAGAAATAAACTCATGAACTGTACATATATGTGTGCATAGAATAAAAGCCCAAGAAAAATATTAGCCAGTAGCACTGAAAAACTTTGTGAAATTATTTTCTTCTGTATATCACTAATTTTCATTGAAGTCAAAGGTGCAAAAGAAGCATGAATAGTTCTGAACATTCTGGTTTTTGGTAAATCAAAACCTTATTTACAGGCTTCAGAGGTGTTTCAGTGGTCATTGTATTTGAGTGCACTGCTAAGCCTGATGTTCATATTAACAAACAGAGAATAAAAAAGAAGCTTTAGATTTGCTAATTGGAAGTTGTCATGCCTTTAATAACTTGAGTGACTAACTCAAGACACTTTCCTCTCTTGCAGGAAGATTAATGTAAACTCCCTTTTAAAGTGGTTAATCTTATCCATTGTATACACATTTTAACAGAAACAAACTAAATGTTCTCGCCATGACTTCAGATGTGCTGTAAAAGATAATCTTCCAAGACTGACAGTAATAGATTATTATCAACCAAGCAGGAAGCTCCAGGACACCTGGGTGCATATTTTAGAAGGCTTATTGAAAACCTCCCCACAGATTTAACTCCAAAAATCCATCCTCAGTACTAAAATTAATTATATGTATAGAGAGACATGTACCTATGAGATATATAATGTACAATGACGATTCTTTGATTGCCTTTATATTATAGCTGAAATGAGGTGTTTGTGTATTCCCATCAGTTGTGGTACATATTTGTTGGTCTAAGGTTTACTCTGGGCAAAACTATCCTTAAAGCAAACATTCAAGTCTGCATCTCTGAACCTATAGTTTAACCCCATGTGGTTTCAACTTCAACCTTTTAACAACAAATTATTTATGTAAACTGTCAAATCCACATAGGACAGGCAGCTGCAGAAGAAGAAACTGAAACATGTAAACCATAGTGAGAAGCATAAGGGAGAGTAGTCTTTCCCTTCCTGTATTTAGCTCAGTAAGAGTGAATTATTCATTACAATCAAGCTAAAGCTCCTCCAGTGTTGCCAGTTATCCACAAGTTTTTTGAAAATTAAAGTTCAGCATGAAGCCTCCAGAGAATTATTCTGAGTTAGTAACACCTGCAAAGAACAGAGATTTCACTGTGAGGTAAATTGCTATGTGATTGCCCACATGTCAGCAAAAATTATAATTGGGAGAAAGTGAATATTTTCTCTGTATTTAACTGGTGAGGATTTTGTTGGGTGTCATTTTACATTAAGTAGTAGAGTTATAATTTAGAATGTTTCACAGCAGCCGATCATGTTTGTTTTAACAGCAATTTTTCTTTTCTGAGAAGATTTCTGTTGCTGTCAGCTGCTATTGCAACTTTATGAAATACACATTTAGAAGCCTTTCATATTCTTAGGGAAAATTGTCAGGCTTTTAACTGTGGAATTTTCTGCCCATGATTTCTTGTGAATTTAGAAGTTGATGCTTTCCCCTACCTAGCTGTATCTCATAAATAGCAAGCTAAGTCAGGATTTTGATCTCTACATCTGTAGCATATATACACTCAGTAGCTCCCTGGACAGCCATGGAAACTACCTAAAGCATAGATTTTTGTTTCTTCCAGGTGTTTCAGAAATAGGCTCATAAATAACATGAAAAATTCAGGTGGAGCTCCTAAATCAAATTGGATATTAACATTATTATCTATTTTAAAAAGTATGGAGAAAAAACATCAAATTGCCTTGTCTCCATATTGTGCTGCATTGTTACATACTGAGGTCTTATTGTCTGCATTTTCTATGAGTCCTTTATCAATTTGCATTATATATTTGGAGCAGGATTCAGGATTCTCCCTCATGATGGTAATACAGCTCCAGCACAAAATGGACAAAGCTTGCATCATTGAAGATAGGTCTACGTGGAGAGCCTCAGCAAAAATTTCTTTTAAAAAATGTTTTCACCTGTCCTTTGAAGAGGCCCAGGCCTGGTCCACAGGCCAAGTGTCTTGGCTAGCAAGATGTAGCACGGGGCTCAGTAGGTTGCTCAGAGACTTAGTTGCTTGATTCATGCAGATTGGCATGCTAACAGAACTGGATGTGCCTTCTGCATGGGAACTGCTTGATCTCTGCCTGCTCATCTCTGGACAAATGTGCTTTTGTGGCTTGCAAAGTTATGTGACTACATTTAAATCACAATGCACAATTTACTTACATGGTTGCAGTGTCTGAGCCTTACTTACCAGCGAGCTCTTTGCACTAGAGAATATATCTTTAAATTATGCACTGAATGCTGCCAGGAACGTGTTGGTATAATCTTCTGTCCTTCCTTATTAATCTCTTGCCACCCTTCACACTTTTGTTCCTTACAGAGAAAGCTCAAGTTCATGCTTCACTGAAGTCAAACTCATAATCATAGCTGTTGTACTGTTTTGTTTTGCATGTTCATTTTTTTTTTTTTTTTGGCTCCTTTTTCCAGTTGTGACCGGAGAAAAAACACAACTGGTTAAATATTAAGGGAGGAGGAACATACCTAAGAGAGTGACAATGGTTTCATATGTGTACTTTTAGTGCAGTGAAACTTGCTTCAGTGAGTTCCTGTTATACACATTTTACAGTTACTGGAATGAAATGTCCCTGGTGCCAAAGGCAAACACATAAGAGACAGGGAACTCATAACTGCATGAATGTTTTAGACACTAATAAGTAGTGGGTGCTCCTGCTGTACATAAGAGCTGAGCTATTCTTACTACAACACAGCTACAGGCTAATATAACACAGGTTCATTTCCTTGGATCAACATGTATTAAAAAATAATTTGCTGGGCAAGATGAGGCTTTTTGGCTCAGGTAGTCCTACTGGCTGCTCCAGAGGTTGCTGAGAAGTGTAATAAAATTACAAATCCCTGCTGATTGATTAGTCTTTCTTTTCCCACAACACTTCAAAGCATTTCCCTTTTTCACTTAAGACCAGAACTGTGGGTAAGTAGCCTCCAGCACAGAATTCTCAGTGAATGTCCTTCCATGGGCTCTAGCTTCAAGCTTGTTATCCCTATGTCACTGCTCTTGGATCATCCTAGAGTTTAACTCAGCTGTTAGAGGGGCAGGGCAAGACCTGGTGTTTGGCTCAAGGCTCTAGGGAAGAGGGGAGGAAGCAGGTGTATTGTATAAGCAAAGCTTCATGTGTCAACATCCATGCACTTGTCAGAGGAATTTATCTGCTCCAGCTGTGCTGCTCAAAGAGGGAATCTTTCAGTATATATTTATCTGATGTATTATGTGTCTGAAACATTCTGTCAGTTTATTTCAGAGAATAACTTTGTACCATAGGGAATGTAATTATTAGGATGATCTAGCATCACCATAGAATACCACAGTATGAACCAAAGTACCAACTAGCAGCATCTGATTGGGCTAGGTGCCATAGAATGGGAGTTAATCCTTGTCCAAGAGAAAAGGGAATGAGCGAGAAGGTGACTGTCATTTTATAGAGAGGAAAATCAGTGCACTGAAAGAATGCATAGTGAGAAAGCCAGTGGAAGTTCAGAGGAGCAAAAGTGGAAACCTGAAAGACGTCTTGTGCTATGGCCTTATAGTCCATGCTTCAAATGGTCTATGTCCTGTGCAAACATCTATTGTTTCAAAGCTGTTCTTTTCAAAATGTGACCCTCATGTTAAAGATATCTTAAAGGAAAAATAATGGCCAAAATGGAAAGAAAGGGACTCAAGGTATGCAAAACAGATTCCCACTTGCTTGAGTTCAAAAGGTTGTTTGTTTATGTCTGTTCTGTTTCAGACATACAGCTGAATGTAGATGCTTGTCTTTGAATTATGTTATGAACCTGTCCACAATTTAGGGAAATTTGTGTACAGGAAGTCATATCTGTCTCTCAGTTTGAACTATTGTTGCAATATGAATGTTGTAAAAAACAGGAAACAAGAAAAGGAAAAAATCTGATTTTCTAGGTTGTCCTGGGGCCAAGAAGAATGAGTTCCTGACTAGTGTTTTGGATGCATTGTCCACAGATATGGTGCACGCTGTCTCTGATCCATCATTGTCTTCTAGCCGGTGGGTTTCAGATCCTTTTTGTGTGTCTTTAAAAGGATTCTGCCAGTGGTGAATGAATTGTTTGATGGCTTTGAGAAGCCTTCACAAAGGGCAAATTACCAAGAACCTATCTAAGAGAGTTTGCTTCAAAGTTACCTCTGTGGACAATGTCCACTAAACAGATGCACCTGATTAGATGAATTCTCAGCAGCATAGCTTAGAGTTTAATTGTAGCTGCTGGTACAACTGTGTCACAGTCTTTGTTCTTCTCTCAGGCTTTATTTGATGACTGTGTGCTGCCTTCCAGATTCATATTTGGCCTAGTTGCTTGCAAAATAAACCAGTGCTATTGACAGTCACAGGTAGCATTAAAAATGCATAAGTGCTGTCAAACTTTGGGCCGGCATCTGCAGGTCAGGTGCTTACCATCTGAAGAGGAGGTGGCATTTATTGTTATAACTTACCCCGTAATACAATACATTTAGGTGTTTTGTCTCTAAAAACATCCATCATGGATTGTAATTTGAGTCTAGGTATTTGGCAATACTGATTGTTGGTCAACTTCAGTTGGTTGCTTTACACGTTTAGTGCATCTGCTGCCTATGAAACTCTTTTTCTCTCTTATTTCTCTCTTCACTTTCCTTTGTTTCAGGAAATTAAAGGGGAAGGCACTGTTCTCCGAGTATGATGCTGACCACAACTTGGTTTCAAAGGGTTAGCTAAGAGCAGATTCCAACCCTTAGTGTAAAATTTAGGATACAGTTGGCCAAAGTGGAAAAAAAAGGATTCACTACAAGAAGCTAGTGTCCAAATGTAGGGAGGTTTATGTATCCAATGGTGATGTAACTGTTCTGAAATAAAACTGAGGTTTATATATCAGTATTAAGACTAAACTCTTTTTTTTTTCCTGTTTCAGGGTTTCAGAGCCTGATCCAAATCATACTCTGGAAGAGAGAGTGGTCCACTGGTATTTCAAACAGCTAGATAAAAATTCCAGTGGTGATATTGGCAAGAAAGAAATCAAGCCATTTAAGAGATTCCTAAGAAAGAAATCAAAGCCCAAAAAATGTGTGAAGAAGTTTGTGGAATACTGTGATGTGAACAATGATAAGTCCTTGTCAGTTCAAGAGTTAATGGGCTGCTTGGGAGTAACAAAAGAAGAAGGTAAAGCAGAAACAAAGAAACGCCATAGTAAGAGCCTTTTCTATCTGTCTTTTTCCCTAAATTCTTCCAAGATGCTGAAGTCTGATATTTATATACACGAGTATTATGCAAAATAAAAGAATACACCTGGCTGTAGCTAATGCAGCTGTTGCTTAGTGCAGATGGCAGGAAAGTTGCTTCTGTGTAGCCAAATCATCACTTTGCTCTAACAGAATCAAAAACTTCCCATCGAGCTTGACCACTAAATGTATTACAGTAGGAAACCTAAGAGGATATGGTAACATTAACAGTCATCAAAAAACCAATTTAATGTTATGACAGTGCTATGTTCTGAATGAGTGAAAGTATCACACCTGTGCTTTTTGGATTTCTGGAAGGAAGCACATGGTTGAGCTTTCTAATGACTTCTCAGTTCTCAAACATGGTTTAGAGATACAGTAAGGAATGCACTCATCTGCCAAACAGGTGGAACAACTGCTGATACATAGACACCTTACCTCACTGCCAAACTGGTGAAAAGAGGAGCAACTAACTAGATAGTATAGTAGTCCCTGCAGAGTTCAATCACACAATTCCTGAAAATGAGGAAGATCTAAAAAAAAATTGGAAAGGACAACACTAGATCCCCATAGTTCAAGAAGTTGTAGAACAATTAACATAGGCAAATTGTTTTATCTGATGCCTTAAATGGAAGTGAGGACAGTAAAACAAAGGTGCCACTGGTTATATTCAAGTCTAGAAAGGGAATACTGCAGAAAGACAGGAGAGCTCTAGATTTTGCTATTATAGTAAATTATATATGGCTCACATAAATAGATCTCTCAAAACAAGTATCAGTCAAATCCAGGATTTTTTTTTTCTGTGGGTTTTTTTGTGGAGCTAATAACAACACCTTGCAATTTTCACTTGGGTGATGTAGGTTATAAAATTGTGTATGTAGATGGTTGACTGTTGTTACCTTTATGCTATAAATGTGGGGAGTGAAACACTTCTGTCCTGCTGCAGCAGGCACTCCGTGGTCTCTTAATGTAGATGAAATTTGGGTCCCAAATCACTGCCTCAGGAGATAAATGAAAACAACAGCAAGACTGAAAGGAAAATCAATTTTTTTTCCTGTATGCATTGCAGAGAAAAAAACCCAAAGATCAGGATAAACTGCCTGTTTTGGGAATGAAAGTTCTAAGATGCATGGAATCATATGACATACAGATTTGGCTAAGGCCAGATTTGGCTAAGGCAAAAATTATGTCCACCCTAACTGGATTATTTTAACAGATCGTCACACACAAAAAAAAATCAATTCAATAATGAGAATATTCAACTTTGGAAAGAAAAAATATCTTACAACTTTGGCAGTGAAAAACTAATGTCATTCAGTTGTAAAAAAGTTCTAAACCAAATCATTGGGTTGCTTTACTAGAAATACATAGTTTCGAGGACAAAACAGTAAAAATTACTTTTGCTGGAATATCATTATTCTATTTTGTTTCCCCTGACTGATAATTAAAATTTCCTTTCTGATAATCCTTGCATTTGCACAAGAGAAATCAATTGCCACTTCACTGGCAGCTAGAGTTATATTGCTAGGAAAAGGTGAGACTTGGTTGCTGTACTATTTTTTGAGGTCCTGTTTTGTTCTGCTTGGTCTCAGTACAGCTTCACTGACTTGCAAACTGACATGGAAAAACCAAGAGATTTCCAGGAGCATGATTCTGCAGTAGGATCTGGACAGGCTAGATAGATAAGCTGAGCCCAATAGTATGAGGTTCAAGACCAAGTGCCAGGTCCTACACTTTGGCTGCAATAACCCCATGCAGTGGTACAGGCTGGGGGCCGAGTGATTGGAAAGTGGCCCAGTGGAGAAGGACCTCAGGGTGCTGGTTGATGGTGTCTGAACATGAGCCAGCAGTGTGCCCAGGTGGCATCCTGGCCTGTATCAGAAATAGTGTGGCCAGCAGGACTAGGGAAGTGGTCCACCAGCTGTACTCAGCACTGGTGAGGCCTCCCCTTGAGTACTGTGTCCTGTTCTGAGCCCCTCACAATAGGAAAGACATTGAGGTGGTGGAGTGAGTCCAGAGAAGGGCAACAAAGATGGTGAAGGGTCTGGAGAGTAAGTCCTATGAGGAGTGGCTGAGGGACCTGGAGTTGTTTAGCCTGGAGAAGAGAAGGCTCACCCTATACAACTGCCTGAAAGGAGGTTGTAGCCATGTGAGGGTTGGCCTCTTCTCCCAGGCATCTGGTGACAGGAGGAGAGGACATAGTCTTAAGCTGCACCGGGAATGGTTTAGGTTGGACATTGGGAGGAATTTCATCACAGAAAGTGTGATTTGACATTGGAATGGGTTGCGCAGAGAGGTGGTGGAGTCACCATCCCCAAGGTGTTTAAGGAAAGACTGGATGTAGCACTTAGTGCCATTGTCTAGTTGACATGGTGGTGTTAGGCCATAGGTTGGACTCAGTGATCTCAGAGGTCTTTTCTAACCTATTTCATTCTGTGCTTCTGTAAGATAACGAGCTCCTCCCTAGCCTCACAAGTTTGCTTGTGAAGTTGTATGGGCCAGAAGATTCATGGAGCATGTTGGGGTTTTTTTTTTCCACATTTTTAGTACATTTTGCCCGTAAGAAACTTAAAAACTCAGTGATAATCTTGTTGTTTTTCAGATTATATGTGAACAATATCTTTGGCTTGTAGAGCTCTTTCTGTGCAATATATTTAAACAAAGTGAATGCTTTCTAGACAGTTTACTTGTCCATGCTTTGTTCCCACCAGGGATAATAGACTACATTAGAGATTTAATAAGTTTGAAACACTCAGTGCTGAATAGATGCAATCTCCTAAGTAAATGTCACAGATTGACTGGCAAGAGATGTTGTCATTCAGCTTTCATATGGCTTCATGAAAGAAGAAACACCTGTACTGAGGAAAGAAAACAGTGGATGTTTCAGTGAAAGATCTGAAATATTTTTTCTCAGTGCAGTTACCCTGCTCTACAAAATATCTTTTCAGAATGAGGGCTTCGATTCCTGGGGATGCTACAGATAACTTGCAAATCATAGTTATAATGTTCTCTTTTCCCTCCTTTAGCAGCCCCTAAAACCAACACTGAGAGCACTTCATCCAGCAGGCAGGTGAGTAGTGAGGAGAGCAAGATCTCCATTTCTGCCTTGCCCAGCTGAACTTCTTGGGGGTTTAGCAGTTATCATTGCAGGTTCAAAATACATTAATCTGCCATTCTGCAGAATTGCCAGAAAAATGCAGAGCAGCACCTCAATTAACAAATTTTGACTCAAGTTCTGCCTGGGGAAAGCTGAATCAGTCAATTACAGGTGCAGAGTAAATGTGCATAATGTGCAAAGTGGATTAAGTTTACATATGGCTATTTCTAGGAATGTGTAAATTGATGTATAGGTTAGTGATAATTTGATGAGTGTAATTGAGCCCTCATGAGACTTCTGCACTCCTGAATGACAGGATTCTCATACACTTTTAAATGTGCACTGCTTCATCTTCATTTACCTTTAGCTTTAACTGAATTCTGTCAGTTTTCCTTTGTGTCACACTATAGACACAAACTTATATTGATTGACGTTGCTCTTTGTGAACAAAGCCATGCACTTCCCGTGCCCTGTGGAAATCTATACATTTCACAAACACCACTGAATTATTATGTGATGGCTTTAAACACCTTTTAAAATCTTAGTGCAGAGAAAAGAGCTGTCACAGCTTTCAAATGCTTTTGCTGACCGAGCAAAACTATGCTGAAGGTCTAGGATTTGCATCACTCTGCTAATGTACATTTAAACTAAAATTGGTTAGGTCTGCAGGTTAGGATTGCAGCAACTAAAATGTTGAGTGCCCTGATAACATAATCTGTGATTTGGTTTTGCATCAATTTTCTGGAAAGATTTGATTTTGTTTCTCCAAATGACACCAGTGTATGTCATCCATGGAGGTTTGGCTACTCAAGCTAGTCAGAGCTGCAAAAGGCACAAAAGCAGAGTTTTTAAATGAAGGAAAGGTACACTTTGAAAAGGAGGGACTCAAGTGAAAGCTCAGGTAAAGAGGTTAAAAAAGGGTTTCTCATTTGTGTGTGTCCATTTTTATAATCATTAATTCTAAAGATGCAGTTTCCTGGACAACATTGGCATACCTTGCTAGTACTTTTGCATGGTCCTGAAGGGCAGTTATTTGGATGGTCTAGGAAGAGTCACCTTCACACTATTCTTACCTCACTATAGTATTAGTTAAAGGAATTAAATTATTAATGGCCACAAAAACATCAGTGATGAATTGGTTTAAAAAATGTTCATATAAACATACTACAAGAACAGCTCAGGTTACCCTGCACATGTGAAAACAAGAATTTGGCTAGAAGTATCCCAAAACCTTAGTTGTGGTAAATGTCTTCCCATCTGTCATAAAACTAGATTAATTTGTTAGAAATTGAACCCAAAGTGAACCTCCTCATAAGACAAGAAATCATCCTCTCAATGTTGCTCCTCAATTTATTCTTTTATATTCTCTGATTTGTTTGATGTTAGGTTCACACTTCCTAAGGCAAGCTCAGCATTGGTTGTGAGTTCTTCCAGAGACCTCCTATCATGGAACATAAAGTATTTTTACAGCTAGAGAGATGTGATAAATTTCTGTTTGTTTAAACAAATGTTTGTGGTCTTAGTTTTTCAAGTTTTCCCCATAAATCACTTATGCTTTAAACAAGACAGCCTGAAAACAATTATCCTGTCGGAACTAAAAGACATTCAAAGGGGTTATTTTAATTACATAATGGCAATTACTGGCACACGTGCATTGCACTTGAAGCATGACAAGCCCTCTCCCCTTTCTCATAATATGATCTTGACTCACAGAATCTGTAATAAAATAGTTCGAGAACATCTATGTTTTATAATTTTGTCCAATAATTTTGCTCACTCAGCATCAATTATTGTAAGAGTTGCTGCTGACAAATGATAGCCTTAAATTAAGGCTGGCTCAGCAAACCATCTGTTGGCAGTTTCATACTTGAACAATACATGGCTGCAAATGCAGAAGATGGCTTTCATCACAGAAGTTCTCACTTGAAAGGAAGTTATTGGAAAGCATAGGAGCTGCTCAGAGGAAACCACCCATGTAAGAAGGCATGATCAGATTTGCACCACTCAGGAGGTGTACTCTCTAAAGCTCATTTTCTACTAGTTACTAGTTTTCTACTAGTTACAGCAGTTAGTTATATATATGCTTATGTGTGCTTCGACATGTATTCCTGAATATAGTTTTTCACATATGTGCACATCTGTATATGCACATACAAGCTTACAGAAAGAAAGCAGACGGAGAAACATAGACTGATATGCTAACTGAGTCTCAGCTGTGATTGCTGTAATGGAGGTCAAATACATACATGATGGGTCTGACAGAACTGGGGTGGTTGCCAGGTATATTTCCCTTGCTCTGCTCCACCCTGTCCAACAAACATGTACATGCACACATGCTGTCAGTGAGACCCAGAGCATCTTTTGCAACTTAGCAAAAAATTTGCAAGGAAACTTGGTCTTCATGAGATTTTGGCCAGCAGCCCATTTTTTATACATCACATGCCATAGAAAGGTATATTTGCACCAGGGACTTGCCCAGTCAGTTGCTAAAACTGTGTGTTTGACAGGTATAGATTTAAAGGGGCCACTGGTAAGATACAGTAAAGATGTTGCTTTGTTCATAGATGCTATGAAGGACTCCAGGGCAGGGATTTCTCTATTCTCCATATATGTTTTTGTAGAACACTCCTTACAATAGTGGTATGTGGACACTGCTGAAAAATAGAGATAGATGTTTATACTTGATTAATTGAAAACATAATTAATAATGCAAATTTTTCCAACTTCCTTTCAGCAGGTTTCTAAGAAGCAAGGGTGAACACCTTACTAATCCAAGGCAGATCTCTTTGACATGTGGGAGATTTCCTCACCAAAAGGCAATAAAAACAACTGTAGTATTTGCACTTTGTACTTAAAAAATGTAAATTCACTTTGTAGAAATGAAATATTTAAACAGACTTCTTTTTTTAATCTGTGAAAATGTAATGGCTAGTTTTGAAAAATTATCACATACAATGTATGTGTATTCTTTTGTTGTCTGAAATATGTAAAACATGTTGGAGATGTAAAAGTTTGCATTTAAACCATTTTTTAAAAAATAGCTTTTTGGCAAACAGTAGCATAGAAACCTGATTCTTTGTATTTTGGTTTCAATAGTATGCCTTGTTTTTCTTAATAGTGTCATTTAAGTAGAGTTATCCTGAAAAGTCTACTGTATTCTCAATTTTGTCCAAGCAGTGTTGGATGTTTCAGGTTTGCAGGACTGAGAGAATTGTGTAAATTGCTGTTTATTTGGTTTTCCAGTTTTTAACTGAACAGATTTTTCATCGGTGGCAGTATTTTATTTAATTTTGTTTTTATTGTAATTATTATGCTTTCCAAAGATCACACAATGATAATACAACCACTAATGGATTCAAAAACAGTTATTCTACTTGGGATGCCTATAGAAATATGTATCCTTTTATCCATTTTTGAGGTGCCTTCCATTATAAGTTTTGGTAGGATTTTTCTCCTGCTTGCTTTCACTTGGGTTGTAATACAGCAAACCAACAAGGAGTAAGGTGAACTATAATGTCACTTCAGTCGGGTTCAGCCTGGGCCCCAAAGCATGTTTCTATGGTCAGTGCAAAGCAGGAGCAGAGTGTATACGGGCCAGAATTGTAAATCTTACTATAAAATGACAGGGAAGAATAAGCAAAGGGTTCAGTCTTTTCTTCCCCTACACCTGGCTGCCCCCATCAACATTTTGGCTTGCCTTGAGGTCCAGTAGAGGTAAAGCTGAACAAATTATAAGCAGTTGTCATCAAGAGGGGCTACTCACATTGGCCCTGCCTGAGGCTCTTTCCTTGCTGTCTAGAAGAAGTTCTCACAAGCTTTCGTTCCTTCTCTGTCATTTTCCCTCCCAATGCTTTTTTTTTTGTGTGTGTGTGTGTCTCTGAGGGGAATAAGAACTTGTGGATGTGAATTTAGAGCAGGGGACCCAAGTAAAAAAAACTTCAGCTCCTGAGCAACTGTGAGTTACAAACAGCTGGATTGATCAATTCAGTGGTAGATGGAGTACAGCATCAAGGAGCTGACATGAGAGGGCAGGAATGTTGCAACAAACAGTGATTTCATTCTGGTTAGTTTAAATAATCTGTAGGATCTTACATGTGACTAGCTAATCATAATAGCACCCTGGCTTGACTTGTACCTGGAAAAGCTTTTTTGTGAATAAATATGTTTCATTTAAATTCCAACATATGCTGAAGTGATAGGAAACACTGTATGCAATGGAATTGTACCCCAGAAATTGTGTACTCTTAGCTTCGGAAGCAGGAGAAACCAAGATGCAGCTGTGTGTTATCTTGTATTTTTTTAAAAAAAAGTATTTGTTATTCTTTTATACTGTTAAACTTTGAATTTAATCTTCTTTATAGATTAAAGATCAGTATGTTATCAAACTATGCTGGTGATTTTTCTTCTGCAACACAGAGAGCCATGTTTGGAAGCAGATACACACAGCAATGACTTCACCGCTGCTTTGGGTTTACAAGAAACCTCATAACCTCACACTGTGTCCATCTTCTTTTCTTCCCTTGCCCCTTTATTGAATTATCTTCTAAGGTTGTTCATGCCTTAATCATACCATTGCCTTCTCAAAATAGTGACTTTGAGGCCAGATTCTTTTTATGCTGCTATCCCCATATAGTTTCATCTTGGTCTTTTGCCTCTTCTCAGCAAAGTGTGATATGGCATAGGTAGAAATGACACTTCTTCCCCTCGATGTTAAGTGTGAGCTGCTGGGCAACTTTCAACCTGACTGTAAACAACAAGGAGAGAGAGGCAGACCCTGAGAATTGTCAGCAACTGGTTAGGTGGCCACAGCGTGGTTAATAGCAGCATTTTGTAAGAAGAATCTAATTCTGTCACCACGACCTTTGGAGGCAATATAAATGTAGGCTACCAAATATTTTGCCATGTCCATGGTTTGAAATTGCAGCCTATTTAAACTGAGAGGGTGTGTGGGAAGGCAGATTTGGACTAGTCATGTGATTATATAATAAGTAGCCTTAAACACTGGTCAAAATACAAATGCTAAAGACATACTCTTACTTGTCTGGAGACTACTACAACATAGAGCCATTTAATGACTCTACAATGCTGAAACATGAAGTATTTAATCTTTGCACATACTTCTGTATCATCACTTTTAAGGTTTATTTCAATTACCACCTGGATATAAGTAGTAGTGAGTTCTCGTAGTTCCAGTTAAGAGTCCAGATCCCTAATGGTATCATACTTGAAAACTTGCTAAATTCACCTTGGGTTCCTGTATCTCCTGTATATCCATAGGATATTTAAACTCAGATAAATCTTGTTTCTTCTAGTTGTATCCAGGCATGACCTTGATACCAAAAAAGAATCCATGTGGATCGGCCCTTAGGCTCACACTACAGTGCCAGTGTTTATTTAGTTACACAGTAATTAATTAGTTCTAGTTGTGGTCCTATTCCATGTGCAGCAATTTTGTTTCAATTTTAATTCTGTTCTTACTGAAAACACAACTTATATTCTGCTTTTCATTGACCAATATTTGTTCTAGTTCCAGCTATTGCTGAACATATTTGTTTAGAGCTTTTACAAGGTTGTAAATAGAAGACTATAAAGTTAGCAAAATGTGTATGTAGTCAACGATTTGTCCAGCCTTTTGCAATGTCCATTAGTAAAACAGGCCACACAGTGAGAAATGTTCTATGTTTTGTCAACACTTTGGAAAACTTTCTCATTTTGTTCCCATCCCTAAATATAGGCCAATTTTAAAGTTCAAGTTTTACCAAAACCACTTCATCGTGTCTTCTCCCAGTCAAACAAAATGTCTAGCAGAACTGGGACCTAGATGATTGCTCTGAAAGACAGCTTTCCTTGCTAATGTCATTTCAGATATTAAAAGAATGAAAGGGACAAGACTTAAGCAATATTCACTGCATATAAATAAAAGAATACACTGTACTTTTTCTATTTGGACCAGACTTTTGCCCTTCACAAGTGCCATAAGCCAATGGAGAAAGCAGGCATTCCTAGAAAGCTGGAAGGAAAACAAAAATGTAGATTGAATCATTAAAAATATTTAAATGTGTCCAAGATTTGATAGATTTAAGTAATACTTTCCTTTTACAGTTGTAATAAAAGATAAAGGTTAAGAGGATTAATAGAGGTTAAGAAATCTTTGCTAACAAAAGTAATATTTACGCTGATGTATTTTATAACTATGTCATAGAAACTAACATGAAAGAGTCTTTAATGCAGAAAGTGAAAGGTTATTTGCTTTCATTTTGTTTAGGATGGCAAATTGGTATAATTTTGGAGTAATTGCCTTGACATTAAATGGGAACCGACTCAGTTTATTGTTGTCTGAAACATTAGAATGATTGTAGTAAATTATTGATACTGTACTCTTTGTCCCATTTAATTGTTTCAGTTCAAGTTTTGTAAGTCAAAATATGCCCTTTGTTTAAAAAGCATAAATAATACATGTAATATTTTTTTATTTAAAAGCTCATGTGGAAAGCATTCAGAACAACACATTTCTCTAGAACAACCAGTGATGGGGGTAATAGGCAGTCTATTTTTATCTAGATTAACAATAGAAATGCATGCAATATTTTGCCTTTCCTATGTCCACCTTCCATTTTTCATCATACACTTTGTCCTCTGACTCTTGTCACTGCTGGTCTATGAAGATTTTTGGAAGGGAAGGTAATGAAATGAAATGTGTATGTGAACAATCTTTTCCATAAAATAAAATCATTTGAGTCATACATCATATGATAGGTGAACAGCTGGCTCACAGATCAGGCACAACCAGTAAGTGAATGGAGTTACATCAGACTGGCAAACAGTCACTAGTGGGTTCCACAGGGCTCCATTTTAGGCCCAGTGTTCTTCAACATCTTCATAAATTACTTGGATGCAGGAGTTGATGGGATAGTAAACAAATTTCCAAATGATACAAAATCAGGAGGAGCTGTTGCCTCCCTCAAAGCCAAAGAGGCCCTGCAGAGAGACCTTGATAAATTGGAGGGTTGGGCAATCAGCAACTGTATGAAGTTTAGCAAAGGCAAGTGCCACATTTCACACCTAGAACTAGGCAACCCTGGATGTGCATACAGACTGGGGCATGAGATGCTGGAAAGCTGTGGAAAGCAACATGGGGGTCCTTGTCTATGGCAAATTGAATATGAGTCAACAGTGTGCCCTGGCAGCCAGGAGGGCCAGCCCTGTCCTGGGTTGCATCAGGCAAAGCATTGCCAACTGGTTGAGGCAGGTGATTGTCCTGCTCTACTCTGCACTGGTGTGGCTTCGCCTTGAATATTGTGTGCGGTTTTGGGCACCACAATATAATAAAGATGTTAAGTTATTGGAGAACATCCAAAGGAGGGCAACAAAGAAAGTGAAGGGCCTTGAGGGGAAGCCATATGTGGAGCAGCTGAGGTTGCTTGGTCTGTTCAGCCTGGAGAAGGAGACTGAGCAGAGACCTCATCACTGTATACAACTTCCTCACAAGGGGAAGCAAGAGGGACAGGCACTGATCTCTTTTCTCTGGTACCTAGTGACAGGACCCAAGGGAATGGCCTGAAATTGTGTCAGGGAGGCTTAGGTTAGATATTAGAAAAAGGTTCTTCATCCAGAGGAGCAGGCTCCCCCGGAAAGTGGTCACAGCACCAAGCCTGACAGAGTTCAAGAAGCATTTGAACAATGTGCTCAGGCACATGATGTGATTCTTGGGGCTGTTCTGTGCAGGACCAAGAGCTGGACTTGATGATCCTTGTGGGACCTTTTTGACTCCAAACATTTTGTGATTCTGTGAGTCTTCTTTCCCTAGTTTTCTCTTTCCTGTACATCAATCGAATGCATAAGATTGCTTGCTTCTTATCAAATGCAGAATTCTTGTTTGCACAGGCATGGAATCTGTTCTTGGCTGAATGTATGTTTTATGGAGAAAATAACTCATAAAAGAGCAGCACAATCTGTGGGATTGCAGGTGGACAGCTGCAATTTTGTATTAAGCCACAAATAACTTTATAAAGATTTAGAAAGCCCAATGTGACATGCATTTATGAAGATGCCTATATTTGTTCTAAGTAGTCAGTCAGGAAAAAATAAGGAGAAGAAAGTGGCAAATGAAGTTTCCAGTGAGACACATTGTTTAACTAAACCATGACCAACTGATTTCATGGGATTGAGGTTTTCTATGAAATTTCACTTTTAAAAGAATTTTTTGGTTTTGAGGTTATTTTTATGTTGAAACTTCCTTTTCTTCACGTAACAGGCATGAAGTGTCAACATGGAAAAGGGACATCTGGACACCAATTTTGTCCCAAGATTAGATATTGTGAAAGGTAGTAGCCTTCTTGCTCTTCCACCAACTTTTTTTTAAAAAAAACACGTATATCATAATCATATTTGCTTGAAAGAATTCAGGTTTTCAAATATTAATTTTTCATGTTTCATAGGTTTTTTTGTGTGCCTTTCTATCCCTGTATGAGGTAAAGAAATGCCACATTTTTACTTAACAGGACTGAGGTTTGATGGATTTAGCACTGTATTCACATGGAACATAAGGAAAATTGCAATGTGGGTAAGGGTATTTATATTAGTTTGTATCTATGCAGCGCAGCTGAAGCAGTATGAATTAATGACCTGCAGAAATACAGAAGGCACTATTCTAGCTTGCAAACCAAGCCTGCCACTGGACTGATTGCAAACATCCTCAAAGTTAAAATGTTCTTGCACATCTCTGTCTTTTACCAGTCATTTCACTCAAAAGCTGATGTGAGCCAAACCCCACTTTGACCACTACCCAAGGAGCATCTCTAGCTCTGTTCGTGTGCAGCTTCCCAGGTAGTCTTCCTGAATCCACAGATTGGACACAGTCTTCTGAGACCCCCAGTACCAGGGGGACCAAGACCCAGAACAAAGAACACAAGAAAAACCATGATGACGGATACTGCAAATTACAGGATATTACTCCATAGCTCATATTTTTTACCCTGGTGGGCTATGATCCATTGAAAACTCATGTCCTGTATTATCATTGACCAATCCTAATTTCCTGCTTCTTAATCCATCAAGTCCATACTCAGAGTGACAGAGCATGAGGTTTCAACCAAGTGGAAGTCAATGTGAGTTTCAGCTTAAGGGCATGTGGGAACTACTGTGGCACCTCAACAGATGCATGTGCTCAGTTAGCTCTCACATACCAATTCTTTCTTCTCAGCACCTTATGATGGAGCAGTGTCTCCATAGTGCTCTGCAGATGGGAGGTGTGCTTCTCTTGGTCTGTAGTGTATTTCTTTGTGTTGAATGCTCAGCATGGAGGGAGGAAGCTTGTTCTCTAGGTGTCTTTCACTTTTATCCCAGGAACTTGAATTGTATAATTGCTGCTTTGTAGAGGTTTCAAGAAATATTTCAAAACACAAAATATATGAAGGAAGAAGTGCTGAAGTAGAAAAAGAAAGAATATGAAATTTAAAAAGGCTAATAGAGAGGAAATAAAAAATGAAGCAGAGGAATAAAGAGTGAAATGAAAGGAAGATGGAGAGACCACAGGGGAACTGAGGAAGGTGGTGAGAGCTCTGTGCTAAAGCCATGTGTGGGAATGAAGAAAGAGCGGACAAAGACACAGAACAAGTAAGGAAGAAGAGGTAGCAGGTAGAAATGGGAGGACAATGTAAAAGGGGTGGAATGGAAACAAAGCAAGGATAGAAATTGTAAAGGCAGAAGAAAATAGAATGGTCAGTAAGGCTTCCACAAAGAGGAAAAGTCTGAGAGGCCCATGATAGAAAGAGTACAGAAAAGATATGGGTGAAAAAGAGATGGAAAATTTCCTCTTCTGGGGTGCAGAATCTCTCTCACACAGCATTTATCCCACACAGCATCACTTTCTGACTGGTCCATCCTGCCCTTGGATTGTTTTCCTGTCCATGCATAAGGTCTGAATTTGGTCCTCCGTATCCCAGTGGCTCCAGCACTTTGTTCCAAAAGACATTTTTTTTCATGGCCTATCCCAAGGCTCCCTTTAGATCCAGGAAGTCTGAGCAACATTCAATAAAAATGTGAAAGCAGAAACCAGCATATTTCTAAATTAAGAGCAGATTTGAGCAGGATGAGGAAATCTGAGCCACAACAAAGATATATTTCCTTTTGTATTTCTTATTCAGTAAAGATGTAAGCAAAGTGTAATTAGATTTTTTTGTTTAGTTTTTTTACTTCATTTATTGTACCAATAGATCCTCTACAGGCTTGGTTGATACCCTACAGTTTAACATTTTCTTACATCAACACATTGATGACAAAGGATTACAAGAGAGTGCTGGCATCTTATTGTCTTTTTTTTTTTTTTGTGGTTGCCTTTATGTTCACTCTTGGGGTGTCTAAAAACTAATTATATAAATAATTTGCAAAATCTTTCATCTTTAATCTAAAGGCTTGTGTGTGAGAGAGAAACAAAGAAACAGAGTGCAAGAAAGATGCTCAAGAAAACTTGGAGCCCATAGAAAATATCACAGGTGCAGATTAGAAGTATTTTCAAGGTGCCAAATGTTTTCATGACCTGATCATGAGAAGTTTGACTTCATTATCCTTGAATAGCCACTTGGAAAATGACTTGGAAAATAGCTAATGACAAGTAATGTCTCACACTTCAGATTTTCAATAGTGCAGTGGAGAAGGTAAAGAAACAAGTTCATCACATGCTGTCCTAAAGCAAATAGCAAATCCACATAGGCTAGAATGGCTCTACGGAGAGGCTGGGAAGGGGCTTCACCTGGCCACACCTGGGAAAGAGGGAGAGAGACAGCTACATGCTTGGAGGAGGATGGGGGAGAGGACCAGGTGAAGAGGAGGATGCTGCCCCTGAGCGTGGCCAGACAACCTGTCTTACAACCAGCACCTGCTGCACCACTTAAAGCCCAGAGACTTTTAACTGTCCAGAACCTATGTCCTGGCAGTAGGCTGCATAACCAGTCCATATCAATTTCTGCCTGAAAGGCTTCCACATTAAACCAGGCAGTACAACTAAAAAGTGGAAAACAATGACAACGGGTGTAGATTTGCTGGCTGCTTGCAGTGCTTGCAGTTGGGGCAGTGTGTTTGTGTCATAGATTGTTTTAAACTCCAGAGCTTCTGCTCCATTTTAACTGTTTAAAATAGAAAGTTTCATTCTCTTCTGAAATCTATGAGATTCAACTCCCCAGGACTGTGTCCTCTTCACAGTGAGAAAGAGGGATTGGGACACCACTCTGAGCCAGATGCCTCTGAAAAGAGATGATCCCAATGCCATGGCTCTTTAGTCAGAAACCCTGAGCATTGCCTTTAACCGGAAGCTAAAGGAATAAATGAATACTGAACCATAGAAACTCAATCATTGTATATCCTGTCCCCCTCCCCTTTTTCTCTTTCAATTTTCAGCATCACTTTTGATGAATTTTACTTAAGAAATTGTTCATTACAACTTGAGCCATAGAAATGAAATTATTAGATACATTTTTCAAGACAGTTTTAAGTCTTGAACTGGTTTGTACTGTTGGTATATAGGCCCAGTCACAGGGGAGAAGTCAGTAATGGTGCCTTAGCAGCTTTGGTCAATTGCAACTGTTAGTGTATGTTTTATTTTGTTATTTTATCTTATTTTATCTTGGGGACTTGGAACAGTCTTTCACACCATGAAACACCACACTTCTACCAATTGCTCTCTACACTGAGTAGTGTTGCCAGTCTTCTTCTGGACAATACAAAACACAGCTGAGAAAGACCTAACAGGACAGATCACGCAGCATCAGTATATTGGTGACAATGCTTTGCTGATGGTACTTTCACATTTTGCTTTTCATGCATTTAGATTATCTTTCATCATAATTCTATTAATTTCTACTTTTTAAATAGCATTAAATAATATTAAATAAAATATTTCATAAAAACAAACCAAAATCCATGTATTTTACGAAAAGCAAAATCAAATGCTGTCAGTGAATTCACTGTACAGAAAATTAATTTATATCATCTTTTACACACATTTCCATATGCAAAATTCAGCTCATGATGATCTACTACATGGTTCTGCCACACTGCAGGATTTTGGGGTAGAGTTTCCCATTGTTTGAGAGTGTCTGCCATAAATATGAAGGAGTTGACTATTCTTATGCTAAACCCCACGTATTTGTAGTCTATCAGAAAACCGTGAAATAATTGTACATGGCTGATGCCTTTGTTTCAAAGATAGCAAGGAGTGGAATACAAATAATTCAGGTGGAAATCCAAAGGCAAAACGACATGTAGGAACTTGTAAAATGCCACTTTGGATTATTCATAAGATTTTCTTTTAGTGAATTTTCAACTCAGTTTTTTAAGAACAACATAGATAGTGAAGTAGGATACATTTGCTACAGGAAAATGCATACAGATGTTTCTGCACGTAAAGGTAATGCCCTCTGTCTAAAATCCTTTGTGAATTGCCTCAAATAAGCACTCAGTGGGTTAATAGAAAACCCTATGTCTATTCAGACAATCTAACATGCAGGCAGATTTCTGTTTCCACACAGAGATCCCTACGTTTTTGTAAACCACTGTGCAGACCAGCTGTGCTCTGGTTTCCTGGGAACGTTAAAGACCAGAGCCTGGGACTCTAATGAGCATGATGTGGATTTAAAGAGCAAGCCAGATTTTAGAGGGGAGTGGAAGCATCATTTTATCACATCTCTTTCCTGTGAGAGTTAACATAGAAATGTTCTCACAGGTAGAGAGTTAAGGTGCTCTGAAATACAAGTATGCCCAGTTCTCTGAAACCAGGGTTTGACAGCGAAGTGAGTACAGTCTGTGAGCTAACCTGCTTGCAAAGTGCTGCTGTCATTTCCCCTTCCGCCTCACTCAACAGTGTGGTGGGTGTGTTATGCTGTGATACTCCATTTGTTGTGGAGTTTCTCATGCTCTTTGCCTTAAAAACCTGTCAGGAGGGTGCTGCTGGATGGATTAAATGCACATATGGTTAGGTGCCAGGTTTAAATGTGGTGCTTATGTCCATTTCAAAGCAGGACTCCAGCACCATAGCTTCAGATCATGGTTTTGTGGGCTCAGACACAGAGCAAAACTCCAGACAAGCTCCAGCATGAGCCATCCCTACAAAGGGTGCCTGGCTCAGAGTAGCCTTTCCAAGAGGCTTACGAAGTATAGGCATAAACAGATGAAACAGATGGGATCTACTCTGTATTGCAGAAGTGCTCAAGGATTGGCTTCCATGAGCAGGGAGGAGAAATGATTGTTTGCCAGCACTTAAGTACAGGCGACCATTAGTACAAATTTAATTCAAGCTAAGACCTCAGACAAGGGCATAGTTAGCTCCAGATACAGAGAAATATATCTATGCTTATTAGCTGAATTTCTGAGTAATGAGGAGTATGTGAATCCAAGATAGGAATTTCAAGAGCAAGGCAATACTGGTTTTATGGACCAGATATTTCTGGAAAGTTCAATTTCACTTCTTTCTCATGAGTGATGCTAGGATCAATGTAGCTTATGTGTAATCTAGACATCTGTACTGATGTAATGGGTTAGGCCATCATCAGAAGGAAAAAAGTGTTGATCCATGTATCGTGAAAAGTCAGAAAATTATAAGTTTTACAGTCTAAAGTCTAAAGACTTACAGTTTATGTCTAAAGAAAGTTTAGTTAGGAGCAAGTGTCCTAATCTAATACTTAGCAGTCAATCAGGAAATTAGGTTTATCCTAGACATCTGTACTGATGTAATGGGTTAGGCCATCATCAGAAGGAAAAAAGTGTTGATCCATGTATCGTGAAAAGTCAGAAAATTATAAGTTTTACAGTCTAAAGTCTAAAGACTTACAGTTTATGTCTAAAGAAAGTTTAGTTAGGAGCAAGTGTCCTAATCTAATACTTAGCAGTCAATCAGGAAATTAGGTTTATCCATCTAAGAGTG
>NW_008657430.1:154360-162505 GCF_000695815.1 Acanthisitta chloris | reverse complement strand
GAATAGAGTCACAGAAGTTATATGCAGTGCTTATATCCTAGTTGAGTTTCATCATCCCTGTACAAGTCTTCTGAGAACCTGTTTCCAGTAATAGAACAAGGTTGGCAGGCCAGGCTATACACACATCTGTTTTCAGGAGCATGGCAAATCTGCAGTTTGCATCACAAACCGGATTGCACATGTTCTAGAAAGCCTTGGGCACTGGTTCTGAGGAAAAAAATAATATTAATATGGGTTGGTTTAGAGTGGTTTTCAGGTTTAATTTAGTTACTCTGAAAACAGAATCATATTTAAATTCTCAGCAAAATGTAGAGAGACTGAAGTCTTACCATAAAGCTTTATGACTGCGTAGAGTGCTGATGAAGTTCATGGTGAATAGCAAACTTGCACCCAAAAGGCTATGCAAAAGTTCTGGTCAGGCACCAGAAGACCTTCTGTTGGCCACCAGAAGACAGAAAAACGTATCTGCAGAAAACAAAAATGGGTCATTAACTTAAATGTCATCAAGTTTTATTTGTCTGCCTGACAAGCATATACATCACATGGAAGATTAATTTCTGGTTATATATTCCTTTTGCGGTCTGGGGACAACTAAAATACAAGATGTATAGCAGCAAGTTCTCGGTAATGTTCCAGGTCGTGGACTGGTGGAAAACCTGAGATGTTTCGCAAAACACTAGAAATTATTTCAAACAGGATTATAAGTGTAGTCAACACATGTAGAAATAAAAGTGAAGCAGAGGCATTGCAGTGAAAATGAATTTTCTTTGCAGGTTTAGAAGTCACACCTGACAATTCTATTGCTCTGTAAAATTTATGGACACCCTCAGTGCTAATTTATTGCCCTTCTAATTTAAGGCTATAATCTATATTTCCAAACATGTAGGAACTCCCACCTACCATAGTCATTAGGGCCACCAAGCATGGGACATAGTATAGTTAACTTCAACACTTTCAGCACAACACAAGGCATTCACTAGACTGGAGTCTAATGACCTGGCACCAGCAAGTGTGAAAGAACCTCAGACACTTCAACTTTATAGCAAATTCCATATACTTCACCAGACTGGTAATGTAAATATGAATTCCAGGCACTACCATTCTTCATGAAAAAATACTGAACAAAATTTTATTTCATCGTGACCTTGTCAGGGCAAATGCTGTTTTTTCATAATCCTTTTATGCAAGTATTTTTGAAGCTTCTTTGTTAGATCTACATCAATTTCTTTTCCATTTTTCTCAGCTTGTCTTGTCTTTCAGGGGTCAACTCTCCTGTTAATTTACTAGTGCAGAGAACAGGACAACAGATTCCTGTAATAGTAGTTCCTAACCTTTTTCAGTTTGTAAATCTAATTTTTTCAAAGGAGTTACTTTATCTATTGAGTCAATACAAGGTACTATCAGTAGATAGTTCTTGAAAAGTTTTGTGGATTTCTTAGAAACAGTCCATAGACCATCAGCAGATATGGTCCACAGTTTGAGACTACCATTGTAGAGGGAGTATACTGATAGTATTACATTAATCCACTACCACTCATTTTCATCTGCTAATATTTATACTTGCATCTTGGAAAAGAATCAGTTCTGCCATGAGGTCTATTGGAAAATCTGATTTCTCCCAGTCTGAAAGTTAACTTACACTACAGCCTGGTCGGTTTGCTAGTTTGTGTTTTGGTATCTGTAGCAGCACTGCTGATTGCCTAGATTACGGTGTATTTGTGTGTCCTTTTGAATCTATCTCTGGTCACATGTAATGAAATGAAGAATTCCTCAGGGCTCTAGAGACCAGCCACTTCATCAAATAACATCACTGCAGATCTCAAACACAGAGATGTGCAAAGCAAATATCACCAGGTTCCTCTGGTGACTTTTCTTCATATTTGCTGAAAGTTATAGCCAAATGTTTAGGTGATAATTACATAGGCAGGATGTGGGGAAGACTTTCCATATGCTTCTGTGGGAATAGAATTGCACTTTGTAAACCAAGGTTGGTGTATCCCTGAAGATATTCATTTACTCAGACAGAATGCTGTGTCTGAAGCAGTAGTGACTGAGCAAGGGTCTATGTAGATAGGTCCTTATGGCAGGAAATCAGACTGTGGATTATGTTGTTCTTGTTGGCTTTCACAACCTGTGAATTTCAAAATAGATACGCAATACAGAGGAAGAAAGTTCAAAGTACATTTAGTGCCACTCATTTAAAAGAACTGTTCAACATAACCTTTAATTAGAGGTGAAATTAACTTGTAGGACTTGGATCTGTCAAACTTTACTGATGTTTGTTTTCCAGGAGGAAATACTGGCTCCAACGTGAAGTTTCAGGCATGCCATTTTAGATTTCAAGTTTGTCTTATCCTCTCTTTAAAGTAAATAAATACTAAAACTTTGCACAACATTGTGCCACTTGGTTGCTACCCAACACCAATGGCACTTTTTTTCTTGTAGTTGAAAGCTAGAAGTGGGAATAAAAGACAGCTACCCATTATTGTTTTGACTGATACTGTGAATCTTGCATTTGCTTCTCATTTTATCTGCCTTTGCACAATGACATGTAACTGTGTTGGGATGAAAGCTTTGAGAGACTGGTCTAGGACCCACTGTCTGACAGAGATAGTTGGCCAAAAATCTTTGCTTGTTCCTCTGCTCCCTGTCCATAAGCAAAGTTCCCCTTGGCCCTAGTGAGAGTTACCCATCACTGCAACTCATCAAACCAAACAGAAATTTATTGAAGCGCTTGCTAGGTGAGAAACTCTTGGGAAGGGCTTGCAGATTCAAACAGTCAAGAGCCTACATCTGATCTCACCTGTGTGTGTCTAGCTGGGAATCTCATCCCACATATTACATTAACTTGTTTAGGCACTTCCCAGGAATGCAAAGAGGTCCTGATATTTGATGGAGAAGTTTAAACAAGTTTCGTGAAGCTAGTTATATAAATAGACATAGAACCAGTATGTACTGGAAAGAGGCATGTTAAAAAAAATCATATTTTTATGACCAGTGGATAGGGCTTGATTTCTGATGGTTTGACATGTGGGATTAAATTTCCTGTTATCTAGTAAGATACAAGAGACTTGTGGAAGCAATATCTTGAAGATCCTCACTCTAATGTTCGGAAATGGTCTGAGGAGTTTAACATTTTTCAGGAATACACATAAACACATCACACTTGCTTAGGAGTCCTGGGTACTAATTCATAGGAAGGAACAAAAAGTTTCAGACTTATACACTTTAAAACAGCTATCTAAAAACATGCTGTGATGCTTACCCATTTCTACAGAAGGCAAGATAAAGTACTCTATCAAAAAAATCATATCTCCTGTTGTGGTGCCTAGCACCACAAATATGAAAACTGTGTCTCAAAGCATAGCCCACATTCACTGATGGATTTTATAGTAAAATATCAAAGCTGAGCTAGCCAGAGAATGCTGATAATAGCATCTTTCAAAGCTTTCCTCCAGATGGAGCATCTGTCCCCCTGCTGCTGTGCCAGTGTCTATAAAATACACTATCACTACCTCACAAATGATTTTTATTGTGTAAAATGGAACCAGAAGTCTGTTGTGGTTTAGATTATTGTTTCATTTATTAATATTAAGCACAATTTCCCAAAAAAGGGCTAGTAAATAAGAACTGGCTTGTGCATTGTGTCTGAGCTTACTGTTAGTGCTGTAGGGGCACAGTAACACAGCAGTTCTTCAAAATTCAGTCTGTGTTCAAACTGCTTAGGATCTTATTTTAAAGCATCTGAATTTCAGAGGTGTTTGTAATGATTATTTAGCAACTCTGGTGGAAGTAATATGTTATTCTAAAGAAAAACTTTGTTATTGGTCTTTGGCTAGGAGCAATCATATACCATTAAAGTGTCTACATATTTTTCCTAACCAATGTTCACATATAATTATACAATTTAGTTGAAAGATACCTTTCAATTAAGAAAAAAGGAAAAGTTGAACAGTTTCTTTTCTGTTCTTCTCTTTTCTGTCCATATTATCTGACATGCAATGATCAGTTTATGTTAGTAAAACGTACCTTCCTGTCTTTGTTTGATGCACCATCTGCAAACTTATTGCACAGTTATTTTGGAGCATTCATGTTTCTCTTTTTCACACTTGAAAATAGAAAAACTGTCCCTAGTATGTGTTTCTTCAGTGTTAAAACTCCAAACACGAGTGTGTCCAACGTGTACTTTCTATATACATAACCTGAAGGGACATCCTTATAGCCAGTCATTAGATGGAATATCCCATTCCCTTCCCATGGCAGCTGTGGAGCCCTGGCACAGGGCTTCATTGTGAAGCTGTGAAGAATACTGTGAATAATTACATGAGGGTCATGAGATGCCCAACTTTCCTAAATTTAATGGAGCCAAATCATGTTCACATCTACAGATTTATGCTGTGTTACACCCGGGGGAATCAGAATGAGTCTCTGTTTGAGGCTTAAGGAGTTCATGATTGACAGAACGTAAATGAACAACTCATAAGAATCCATAAGGTTTAATGAGGACTTAAACACAACTTCCACTGTTCCAATTGAGAACAGAGTTTCAGCTAGTGTGCTGTATGACTTGATCTTGCACTATTCACCTTGCTCAGCAGAGTGATGATCACTGGTTTCAGTGGGAGTGAGATCTAGTTTCTAATCCTGCTTGTGTTAATTATGAAATTAACTCATTAGGGAGTTGGCTGGATGAAGCATTTTTCTGCTTCACTACAGCACCTCACAAGCAGCTTCCATGTTTACATCTGGTATATTAACCTGTAAACAGTTCCAGATAACAATCTCTTTTCACATCTTGTTAAGCTAGTGGAAATGGCTGTTTTCCTGCCGTCCCACGGATCTGAAAAGTCAATGACCATTTAGACTAAAACATCATTTCCAGAAGATCGCCGCCATGGTTACATTTCTTTGCAGCTTACAAGGTGTTTGTTGATCCAAAGTGGAGGGAATCTGCTCAGCTAAGTTCTAAGAAGCATTCACCTAATGTCACTAGAGTTTTAGTTAAAGGTACTGAGCCAGTGACATGAAAAAACATTTTCCTGTTTAAATGATCCATTGTCTTTTGCTCTCTGGAAAGCAGCAGAACTCAACTATTCAGCTAAGCCTTACCTTAGTTTTAATTGGAATGCCTGATCTCTCTTCTGTAGCTAATTCAATTTGTGAAGAAGAAATCTCAACCCTCCATGACTGCTAAGGATAGATCCTACGCCTGGTATCTGTTCTAGCAATATGCCAGTTCTAGTGGAGAGAGAAGCCTTTCCTTAGCAGTTAGTCATTTTCTTTAAATGACAATGGCTGCGCTTTATGTTCGTCCCTTCAGTAAGGGCTATTTGAGAGCATAGTTGCTAGAGGAGGAAAGAAGGCTAGACAGAAATAGGAATTTCAAGTTTATTGATGGCATGAGATTTGTCACCTGGACAATGTAGTGCCAGTTTGGGCTCCAAAGCTGGGTATTATATAATGCTTTGGAACAAATCTACTTTAGTGCTTGAGTTGCCCAATGATGGTTTCCTTGCTGAGAATAAATCATGCTTTTAATTCTCCTTTTCTTTTCCAAACTTCATTCCATCACTGAATGCTAAAGACAACTTATCCCGCAAAGCTGCCAGATTTAAGATTAGGAGAGGGCAACAAGCTTGACTCAGAGGAAAGGGAGAACAAGGTCTTAATTCATAGTGAGATGAGTTTATTTGTGTTAGGTGGGTCTGGCCAGACCTCAAACAAAATTTGATGCCATGACTCAGCATCTCATAATATGGCAAGAGTGGATAGATTCTGCATTACAGGCAAGGTGCTGTTTTATGATTTTGTAATACAATTATTCAAGTGTACTGAAGGCCTCTACATATCTGACCACATTGAGACATGACATTAATGAGCACAATTTAACTGGAGTCTGTCAAGAGGTGTGTCTAGCTCACTCCCAGTCTATGTTCAGTCTTAAGGCAGTTGAGAACATGTAAGCTGGGAGTATGTATTTATGTACACTTCCAAACCAAGTTTAATGCATGCCATTCTGCAACACCATCAGAAAATCTGAATGCATTTTGAAACAAATTAAGCCCTGCAGCACCTCAGCAGAATGCAGTGAAAATCACAGTTACATAAGTAGTCATGGAATTTGCCCAACACCATGAAATGGAAGCCTGTCTCTCTTTTGTCCACTTTGACTTCCTCCCCACCTGCCTATTTTTATTACTTTTCAATAATTAAGTGGAGCTAGAAAACATCACCTTTATTCCTGGACAAATTTTAATTAATAGATTTTGTATGTGGTTTGCTTAATTCCTGTAAATAGATTTGCTTAGGGAGCAGCAAACATGGGAACATTAATTTGAAACCATAATCAGCCTATGAGAGGTACAGTAGAATTATTCTTCCCCAGACAAAACAAGCCTCAAGAAATTTCATGCTAGCCTTCTTCTGATGGGACAGACAGTTGTTGATCAAAAGGATTTTTTCCAAGATCTTAATACTTTTTTTACATACCTTCTGTTCAACAGTTGCCCTAATTCTCCTGTTGCTGTTCTGTTTGGAATCTTCTAAGATAAATTTTGGAAATACAATGAATTAACTGCTCAGGAGCTTGTCTGCAATTGCACCAAGAAGAGCATAGTATTTTCTCAAAGGAATGATGCCAGTTACATTTGTATTATACTGATAGTAATCTTTTCCTGTTGTGTTTGCTTTCAACTACCAGATCTTCTCCCAGAACACATTTAGAGAGGTATTTATGCACAGTGTGGTATTTTTATTACTAATCTGCCAAGAATTGTTATGTTGTTATGGCAATACAATATACTGACATGAAGAACAGAGATCCAGTCTAATCTGAGGCCTATGGATCAGATCTAGCACAGAATCTGGCAATTTTCACTACAGTCTGACTTGGGTTTGATACAACAACCACAGAAACCAAATATGTATGGAGCCGAATACAGACTTTGAGTATGAGAGAAATAGTGTTCCATGTTTGCTCTTAAAGGAGTAAAGTTTGTCACTTGCAAACACTGCTCTGCTGAAGTTCTGTCAGCTTTACTTTAATTGAGACAACTTTGAAATTCAGCTCCACAAACTTGTGTCAGAACAAGCAATTTCATACCCAAACAGGAGAAAACCTCCATTGTAGTAATAAGATTCTTTAATGCTTTTCTTGAGTAACAATCGGCACATATTATATTTTATTATAATAATTAGGAGTAGAGAAATATGCTGTAGCCAAAATAAAAGCCAATTAGGTATTATTGTTATTAATACTATCTGATTATGTGATCTGCAGAAATAATGGGTACATTCTAAATGCCTTGGATGAAAATACTGAAACTTGAAGGCATAAAGTTAGTATCTAAATTAAAGGCCTGATTTATTATTTTTGTAGAATGCCAAGCTGTTAAGCAAAGCCAAACCCAGTGGCGTGCCAGTAGGCTAACAACCTACCACCACGAGAACAATTTCAGATAGATTTATGGTCCCTCTGTCTGAACCTTTTCCCTTTGAAGATGTCTAACTTAACTCTGCACAATGGGTGGCAGGAGTGTGAGAGAGGGAAAAGTCTGCAGTCACTTTTCTGGTCCCTCTTGTAAGGCAATGGCACAATGGCACCGGTAGCCTATAAGAGGTCTCTACATATTAGGAAGAAGCAGACAATCTGTCTCCTCTTGTTCTAGTCACAGCATTGCTTTCTTGGGGAATTGTTTTTTCTCAGCTTGAAATGTTGCAAATAATAAAATGGAGCATTATTTTCTAATCTGAAGTTTGGAAAGAATTATTTTCCCTTTTGCTGTTTTAACTATTAAAGCACAAGAAAGGAGGAATCACACTGAAGGAAAAAATGAAGTAAAAGATGGGGAAAAAATTTCTCAAGCATTTTAATGGGCAAGAAAATAAAAATAACCCCAACCAACTAACCCCATGAAATCAAAACAACTTTTACTTTTGGAGCCCTTGTGACTTAATTTGTCTTTCTGTTGGTAACCTCAAAAAATATAACTAGACAATTTTTCATGAGAGCTGTTGGACCAAATCCCCATTACTAGCAGAAAGATTACACTCAAGGTTTTTGACTAGATCTGTTTCACATTTTGAAGATATAGCCAAGCCCTCCTGCCTATATTTCATACTTGTCAGGAATGCAGGCACTCGAGG
>NW_008657430.1:137197-154346 GCF_000695815.1 Acanthisitta chloris | reverse complement strand
TTCCCTGGAAGTCATTCAAAACTGGTAGGAGGAAAACAGGCATCCTGCCGTGAGCCAGCATTGTCTTCTCTCTGCTTTCCACATCTGGCAGAAATCCCTGTTGCCACTCCCACCCTGTCCTATTTTACCTCCCCTGGAACCTATGTGGAGGGTTGACTTTTTATCATTACTGTAATCAGTTATAAGTACTTCTTCCTCTTTCTGCCCACATTTCTCCTCTGAATCCTTGCTTACTAGCCTGAAAGTGCCTTTTGTGCCCATCCTTGTATAGCATTGAGATAAGTGCATTTATGTTGTCTTATGGAGTGTCAGAAACATAATGAAATCATGACTGTACATTGCATTGAGACACTGAGAGAAAAATCAGTAATAAAAACATGCTTTATTAGCATGCTCATCATAGTTTATAACATCCCTGAACAACAAAACAAATTTAATGGCCAAGAAATACTGTACTGAATCCATCTAAAGGGTGAAATTCTGGTCTTTCTCATATTCAAAGTAATTCATTTTTTGCACAGCTGTTCTGTAGTGTTTGGAAGTTTGTTTTAGTTAATTCAAACACAGAGTAGACAGAGTACCTACAGATCTGCTTTAATTTGCACCACCTGCCTTAATATTTCCCTAGCTTGTGCCTAACTCCCCATAAAAGTCTGAAAGTCTGATTGAAAGCTGGGCTGTAGGACTAGACAATCTCAGTTGTGTGGGATGTCCTCGAATCTGCACCCTACCTCAACACATTGAGGAAAGCTTTTGGGAACCCTTTCTTGTCCCCTCTTTTAGGAATTCCACACAAGAAAAATATGTTTTCTGCCTACTGTCATAGACCATATATGACTTACTCTGTTTCCCCATTTCAAGCTATGTCCATGAGAAATAATCTTTGCTAGTGCCAAAAGGGATTAGTCAGTTGGGTAGTCAACAATATTGATAACAAAAACAGCAACAGGATAACTTCAAACTCTGATCTCCATGCAAGATGAAAGTCTTCCCTTTTTGGAATAATCAGAGAATTAAAAAGTACCTAAATAAAACTAAAAACATGGAAGATGACAAGTGGCATGGGAAATAATTTTCATTTATAGGAAAAATATTGAGATTTTTCAGACTCTCCTATCCTTGCTTGGGCCCACTGGGAGAAATTCCACTGAGAATTGAAAAATTAATTGCCATTCAAGGCAAATTTTTTTAATTAAAAGAATTCCTTAAAATTGAACTTAATTTCAGTGCAGAAAGAAACATCTACTCAGTAAACATGCTTTCTTTTTTCTGTTCAAAAGTTAGACTTATCTGAATTTCCAGATTTTTAAAAGCAAAGAAATCTTCTCTTTCAAAAAATAGTGTGGCTTCTACTTACCCCGGGAGAGTCTTTTTATTTTTTTTTCCATAAGGAAACTTCTTTCCTTGTTTTGCATAGAATTTCTGCTTTCTGAGTTCTATAGCTCAAGAGGAAACCAAAAGTAAGTTAAGCCTGTGACCTCAACCTTTTCAGATGTTGAAGGTGGCCAATAAAAACCTTTTAACTCAGACCTGCTATATTTGTTATTCTAGAAAAGTATTAGGCACATATAATTTGTCTGTATGATATTCTGTAGTAGTAATATTTGACAGAATTTACATTTATACTAAACAGTAATACTGAGGAGGTTTCAGAATTATGACTGTTGATTTCTGTATAACTGGTACAGTCAAGTAGAAACAATCAATCATATTGGAAAAGTAAAATTTATTTTGATTTTTCTCTATGTATAGGCAATAGGGTAGGTTGTAAGAGGTTTCATGACATTAGGTAAGATAATTAAACAAGTACAGTTTTAATGTTGCTGAATGTGGTAGCAGTCTAGAAAACTGAATTTATATAATAACTTCACTAATCTTTAAATAAACTTTGACTTCAATCAGGATGTGGACTGAACCTGACACAATGATGCAGTGATGCAAGTGCTCCCAGTAAACTGTGCTTCTTCAGTTAATTGAGGTCATATAGATGACCTTTCTCTATATCTTGGCAGGTAGTGAGACTGGCAAATGAATGCACCTTTTTGTACCACTTTTGGCTTCAAAATGAAAAAAAAGTATTCCTGAGGACATCACCTCTCACTGTACTCTTCAGTTTCAAGTAGAAGTTTTTTGTTTGGAGCTATTATGAGAACACTGCTCCTTCTCAGTCTTTCCAAATGAGAACCACATGCTGGTAACTTGGGGTCTCTTGGAGAGCAGCAATGCAGTTTCTGCTACGTGATTTTGGCTGTTTGCATTGAGAGCTATCTCAAGGGAAGTAATGAAAAACTCAGAATGACAACTGTTCTATTACAAATATTGTCATCTTGGGAAACAGGTTGGAGGAGAACATAATGAACAAAAGTAATATTACCAAGGCTTCTATAAAAGGACTCTTTTCATCATGAGAAACCAAAATATATTAAGCCAACATAAGCTGTGACAATAATTTATATTCCCAAGTAGACAGAGTATGCAGCTAGAGGTGAAACTTAGATTTGTTTCATAAATAGAAAAGGGACAGAATGACTAAGATGCATGTGTTTTATTTCCAATCTGACCTGCAGTGGGACTCAGAGCTTCTCATTTCTACCTTCCTGCTTTTGCACACCTATTGCAGAAATTCTGTCTCCCAAAAATCCTTCCTCCTTCCCACATTCTCAACAACGATGCAAAGATGCCAAGTATTGGTGTCATGTACAGATTGAAAGAAATCAGGAAATGCTGTGGTTGAGGTTGGTATGCAACCTGTTACTCTGATGTCTTCAAATGATGGCATTATTATAGCCTTGCTAAAAAGGACTTCTGTGAGAGTGCCAGAAAGAAAACCCAATTCCTCTGAGTATCAGAGGCATGTTTTAATATATACATATTTATATATTATTTAAAAATAATCATTTGCATATACGCTTTTAATAAATTCTCTTCTACCCTATGTCTGTGCAGTGGATAATACCAGATTACTAAGAAGCACCATGTGTGTTGTCACGTAATTTTATATGTATGCGCAGAAGGCCATGTTTTGATCCCATAGTTAAGACATGACAATAATTACTCTACTGTCAACTGTGGTTGACACTCACAATATGTCTTTGAGTACCTTTTTTCCCAAAACTGATCTCCTGCTTTTTTCATTTTATTCAGTAAAAAAACTAAGTAAAAACAGCACTTCCACCTAGGAAAAAAATTGCCGAATCCAACTTGAACAATATTAGAAGGAAGAATGTAAGACCTTTCAATCTCTAGCATAAACTAAACCACTTGAACTACCAAGCAGTTGATAGCAATGGTGTGTTACTACTTACAGTGTGGACCAGTGCTGTACAGCAAAACTTGGAAGTTTTGTTAAGTGACAGAAGAATAAGAAGAAAAAAGTAATAATAGTTTCTATTCTTGCCTCTTGAAATATCTTTCTAGCTAATTCTGTTTCATTTTGTTTTAGCAGATGAGGTTTTTTTCTATAAGTGGGATTAATTTTTATTGAAATGAATAAAATGTTAGTAATAATAATTCAACTACTCCAGGTGTAAGATAACTAGAATAATTAATTTAGCTTAATAACTTCTTGTGAGACCCCCCCATTGGAACCATCTCATAGGTAGAAAAGCAGAATAAGATTAAGAAAAGGAAATGGCACATAAATTTTCACAGACAAAAGAGAATGGGAAAAAATTTATCCAAAGTTTAGCTGTATTTGCCAGAAAAGGATTAGCATGTATATGATGACTTTCACAAAATGTGGAGGCTATCTGAAAATGTGTCTTTTGTGGCCAACACAAGGGCTACAGCATGAGACACAGACCCTGTATGAAGTGTAGTACTTATGCTTTGGAAGACCTAATCTAGCCAGTAAAGATGAAAGCAAATGAAATGTCAAAAATAATACATCAAGATGACATTTCCAAAAAATGCAATATTCAGGTTCATTATGGTTTTTTGGCCCAAACTGAACATCAAAGCTTTGAGTAACACTTGTTTTTATCTCTTTTCACCTACAACATAACACTTGTATCTAAAAGGTCCTAGAAATGAGCACAGGCTTGTGGGACTCCCTGGATATTTCTCAGTAAAGGTCAGTGCCTTCAAACTGCTATTAGAGACTGGAAGACTACAAATGGGATACTCAGGAAACTCCATACAGAACACAAGCATGTTCTTGAAATTGCTCAGTTCATCTTTACATGATGGGAAGTTCATGACCAAGAAAAAATGGCTCTGAGCCTTTCTTTAAACACTATCTACGATAGTTGGTATTGGCTGTCTGTTTCTTGGCTCCTTTAAACTGTTCCAGCAGTAAGCCTCAGTCAACAGTTTTGCAAGTAGAGCTGCAAGGTGAAGGCTTTGTTTTAATTGGCAATACTGTCCAGGATACAGAAAAGACAATATGAATGGAATAGGAAGACACAACGGACCCACCACAGAGAAGGTTACAGTTGTCTTGGCATCCACTGCACTGGCTGCTGCTACTGATGGTATTCCAAATATTTCCCCCTGTTTTTTCCCCTCTCTTTTATTTTGGAAAGACTCCTTTGCAAATCTGAAATAGCTTATGAATAGGGACACCCACAAATATTTACTAGGGCTGATAAACAATGGAAAACTCAGTGAACCATCTTAGCTTATTTTTACAAAGATGAAAAGCTGTTCATGCTTGCCAGGTCTAGGAGCCTCAGGCTGTCTCCATTAAAATAGAAAAGGCATCATCAGAATAAAAGAGACTTGAAAATTGAGTTATGGACCTTGTCTCCATAGCAAAATGCACCTTTTTAAAGCAAAAAAGTATTGCTTTTAAACCACATTACTCAAGCATACATGAATGTCAGGGTGGACTTTTAGTACATTGGTCTAATAGGCCAATATAAGACTCTGAGTGAATCCATTTCCAAAAGCACCTTTGGGTTCTTACCTGTGAAGACAAACAGAGAAGTAATACTATCTCTGTTTCTCATATGGACACAGTTTGTAGGAAAGCAGGACTGTGCATCAGTATTCACAGCTTTCAAAAGACTTTCCAGAACCAGAGTTTGTGCAGAAGAGTTGAGATGAATGCTCATAAATTACCTTGCAAGGAGAAAAGTAAACAGTACAATATGCTGAGATATTCAAACAGAAGACAGAGCAGCAGTTTAACTAGTGTGGGGTGTCTCCCTAGGGAAAAAAAACCCCAGCACTACTCTTGAATCTGCCAGGACCAGGGTGCTGCAGGGCCAGGGGGCTATGCATGGGGTCTGTCAGGCTAAGGCCAGACAGTCAGGGATTGTCCCACCAACCCAGCCAGGTGTAGGTAGCTGAGGGCACTGCATCAGCTCCATCCCTAGGCATCAGACACTTCCCTGGGGGTGGAGACAGGCTGAGGCCAGGATGTGACCCTAGCTTGATAGGGTTGGGGGGCACTATGAACCAGCCTTGCTGTGGAGTTGCTGGGGATGGGGCTAGTGCACCTGGGGGCTGACACAGGATCCTGTGCTGTGGGCAGGGTTGGGGAAGCCCCAGGAGTCTGGGCAGGGACATGGTGTATCAAGGTCACAGCTTTATAGGACATGGTCTTAATAAAGAATGTTATCATCCCTAGTACAACCCAAGGGAGTAGAATATTCTCTATTTCTGTATTATTCAAAAGAATCATGTATGACTTTTGCAGAAGATATGAATTTGCTTCTGGAAACACGTAAGCCCAGTCAGGGAACATGGCCTTTTGGTGTTATATTGTCTCATACTCTGTGGATCAACTCTCTTGCTTCAGTTTAGATCTGGTTTCCATTCAGACTAAATCTGGACTTCCCCAGCATCAGAAATAACTTCTCTTGGTAGCAAGTCTGTATGGACAGTTACTTAAGTTCAACTCAATCCAAGTAAATTTTTGCACATCTATTGGCTCATATTTGGGCTGTAGGTTGAAATTAGGGTATGTTCAGATAAGGTCCTGATGAGGTGACCAGATCAGAAAACCCTAAATTAACACAGCATATTTCCTAACATCGTTTTTCCTCAGGTGTCAAGTAAAGACATGTTTGACTCCTTCATTGGAACAGTTAACCAAGGAAATGAAGCAACGGCACTTATAAGTGCCTGCAGGAGACCTGGTTGAGATGGGAATAAGAGCTGAGGAAGCTAACAGAGGAGCTTCCTCTTGACCACTTGTGCAAGGCCAGGGCATGGTACAGCAGAAAAAAAAATTTTCCAATTAAAACCTCTTCTATATGATGTGAGGCTCTGTCTTGTCTTGTCAGATGACACAGTTTGTGTGTGTTTCTGACCAAACTCAGAGAAATTATAGGCACTTAGAGAAGCAGTTGTTTATGAAGCCAAGTATTTTTGGGAGCTGGTAAGCACAATTACTGTACTGTAGCAAAGGCACTGGCACTTGCCAGAAGCTGCTCTTCAATTGACTGCTGTGTTAGCTGACTGCCAACTGGGTTAATGGGACCAGGAGCTGAAGGGTTTGAAAGATTTTTGGCCAGTCTTTCTGCAGCAATAAGTAAAGTTAGAAGTGTTACTGCTTTTTGTGCCATGGTAAATTGTTGTGTTGCTACAAGAGTTCAACTACCTGTTAACATCTATTTTAAAAAGCCACAAAAGCTTCAGAATTCATTTTGGGAGTTTTTAGGATCTGCATAATCATTTGACAACTTGCAAAATGGTGCATAGATACTGGCAAATGGTAAGGGGAGGAATTGGAAATGTTGTTTAAAGGTTGGACCAGATAATCTTTTGAGGTTCCTTCCAGCCTGGCTTGTTCAATTTTGTTTCTAAAAGAAAACAGAAAATTCTTGACAAAAGCCTGCAAAGGCCAGGGATAGATGAAGCTTGAAACAGAATCACAAAATAGCATAAAAAGTCACACACTTACTTGCTTTGCTCTGTTGGTACATATGGACCCTGAGGGAGAAAGCAAGTTTTGAAAAATAGATTCTTAAAGGCCTGAAATGAAGGTTTTTATAATTCATATGTTACCAGAGTAGCATATGATACCCGGAGAGCTTAAATACCACAGTGGGAACATGCTTTTCCCATGGCCCAGAGACTCTGCTTAGCTGCAATGTTCAAAATTTCATCTGCTCCTTGAACTTGCTTGAACTGTCAAAGGGGCATGAAAGAACATCTTCATCTGCTGTGCCTGGCAGTGGCCAGGCTGCCCCCTGCAACACAGGCAGGCTCAGAGGCAACAAGGGCTACAGCTGTCCAGGCTTGTGCATGAGAGACCTTGGAAGTCACTGTTTGAAGTCTACTTGAAACAATTTAATCATGTAAAAGGCTTTTAATAAGGTTTCCTGATTTCAACATCTCAACAGTACTTAGTGAGTCAGCTGAACAGTTGGAGGGCTTTTTGGTTGGTTTGGGGTTTTTGGTGTGTGTGTGAAGAATCAGATACTGAGTTGCCTCTTTTGTTTGTGAAAGTCTTTCAAACTGCAAGGATAAGGGAGTTTGTTATTCTTGTATTATTTTTCAATAGAGAAAATACGTGTGTAAAGCCATCAGAAGAAACCTGTCATACTGCATCAATGTAGCACCTAAAATTACTTTCAGCTCATTAAATGAAAGTGATTAGATTGCACATTGACTGCAAGGTTGATGGAAGAACTGTGTGCATTTAGCATCTGTGAGACTAAAAAAAACCCTGAAGGGAGACCCTGAAATGATGTTCACACACTTAAAATGCTGCTGTGAGGAAAAGTATTGTTCCTTCTACCAAGGAAAGGAACAGAAACGATTAACTTGATCTGCAGCAGAAAAGATTCAGGTTTGACGCCACAAAAGGCACTCCAGTAGCAAGAAAAGTGAAGTGCTAAAGATTGTAAAACAGGCTAATTCTGGTCTTATAGAGCAGACTGTGCATGTTGTAGACAAGTATCAGACATGAGTGATTCTCACCTGGGCATGGGGATAGAGCAAACATCATGTCATGTGTCCTTTTAGCCTCTTTTTTTATCATTTTATGAATCTTTTTTGCTTTAATTATTCAGGCTGTTAGAGTTTAGCTTTTGGGTTGCTGCTGAGATTTTTCTTTCTCCACTCTATTCTCCAAACAAGCATATCTAACTCCAGACCCAGGTTCCAGGTTCTGCAACTTACTGCCTGTTGATATATGGTCTGGTTCCAGAATGACATTGCAAACTTCATCTCCCAAGCAACAAGTAAATGTCATCATTTCAGAACTCACCAAGCACTGTTTTTATGCCAATAATTTCTTCTCTTTCCTATCATAGAGCTTCCATTAGAGTGCTAGTGTAGACACAGCAGCAGGTGGGGCTGGACCCTTAGCATCTTTTATATTATTTTTATTTATGAGTGTACCTAGATAATGTTATATATAGTGTAACCTGGCATTATATCTGTTTCAGAGCTCCTATCAGAGGAGCTGAACTATCAGTAGTAATGATTTTTTTTACAAGGTCATGTTGGGATAGGACAAGGGGAATGGCCTTAAGCTGAAGGAAGGTAAATTTAGATTATATATTAGGAAGAAACTCTTTTCTGTGAGGGCGGTGAGACATCATAACAGGCTGCCCAGAGAAGCTGTGGATGCTCTATCCCCAGAATCATTCCAGGCCAGGTTGGATGGGGCTTGGCCATGGCAGAGGGTTTGGAGCTAGATGATCTTTAAGGTCCCTTCCAACAAAAACCATTCTATCATTCTATGATGGGAAAAATTCAAGAAAGACTAAGTTCTTAGTTCATCCCAACAGCTGTTATAATTAGGGTCTTTTACTTGAGTTGCAGTTGGTCTTACCTGGACAGATAAAATATTGCATTCTGTTTCCCTGCTCCACCCCAAAAAACTCAAAGCAAGCAGAACCCCACAACAACAGCAAAAAAGCCCCACAAAAGCACACCACAAATCCACATAAAACTAAAACCCAAACTAAGCAAACAAGCAGAAAACCCAAAATCCACCCTTGAATACATCTAGGATAAAATGGGAATGTCTCATCTTTATTCTCCACTTCAGATTCCTGTTCCCAGTGAAGACTTCATGGACTGCCAGCCACTTTTTCCCCGTCCTCATGAGCTGCTCTTCTACTTATGGTGTTGTCATAAATCATAGCTATTTCTTTTCCATTCTGTCTTTTCTTCTCCTTATGTGCCTCTAGCTTGTGCCTCCCCAAAATTTGCTTCCCATTTCCCTTTAGCTTACCAGCCTTCTATTTTCAGCAAGATTGTAAGTTTTACAATGCTAAAAGACAGGCTACTAGTTCAGCATTCTTTGCATGCCCATGTGATTTGCACATTAGCAGACATGGAAGAGTTCTTCGGATGAAATGCAAACTCATGGAAGACAGTAAGAGTCTGATTTCAATCGAGTCAAAATTAGTGTCATTTGTCCAAACCATGTTGTCTTCTGTTTCCCTAAGTGGTACCTCTTCTTAGGGATGAATAATCTTAGATTAATTATGTTGGTCTATGAATGGTTTTTTTTAATCATTGTACACTGAAGAGGGCATAAGATATGCCCCTCTTTCTTATTCTCTCAGATTTTCCCTTTCTGGCTTCACCAGGTAGTTTTCAGCACATTATATTCCAACCTTTTACTTGTTTCATTGCATTTCTCTGAATAGCTCTGGTCCCACTGCAAAAGGTGTCAGTGGTCTTTTTGACTGTTCTGTTTTATGACTTTGAAGATAAATGAAATATTGGGGCACAAGGATGGATCCAATGTACCTTTGCTCTAAAACCTACAAGCAAGATATTTGCCCTGCATATACAGCCTGGGGCTGCCACTTTTAAATACAGGCCCTGCATTACACAACATCGTTTTTCAATGAATTCAGCATGTTGTCTGCAAAAATCCGTTCCTTGACATCTATACATGAAAAAAATAAGTAAATTAACAGAAAGACAATACCTCCATAAAATGAAAGTGGAAAGATACCTGATTGGGGAAGGACAGGGCATGTCCTTTTGGTTCTTTCCTCTAATTTCTGTGGTGGTTTGTATCATTCAGAAACCATCTCTGTAAATACATCAATAACAGGAAACTGTGGACAGAGGTGATGTGAACATGGGTCCCAGTGGTTCACAATGCAGAGACAAACATATACATGCCTAGCATGATATTATAAGGTATTTTAGGCCAAGTTTAATTCTTTTCCTCTTCTCCTACATTTATTATTATCTGGTCTTTGACATGACTTGACCTATAGTCCATGGTCTGTGCCTGGCTTCATTTATCCCTGGCTCATAGCCACCTTTGTTTTGTTTCAAGGTAGCATTGAATCAGAAATGCTGAGATAAGCAGGGTAGCAAACACTTTTCTCCCTTACAACACCCGTGTGTAATAATAAGAAACAATTATGGTACTCTCAGGATATTTGGTGAGGCTATTACTAAGAGAAGATTTTATAATATGGACTACATTGTCCTATTGCAATATTTTTCCTATAGCAACTTTAAATCACTTCATACAGAAATTATATTCTTATGAAATGTAAATGGAAGGTTGAGATATGAAGTCCAAGGTTGAAGAACACATCAGCTGAAGCAGCAAGAGCGAGACAGGAGCAGGGAGAATATGCCTCATATTTCTTAACACAGCAGTAACCATTCTTATGCACAGCTTCAGAACTGGTTTAATGACTTCGGTGGTGTTGGTTTCAGCTGTTCCCTGTCACAGTCTCTGTGACTTCTGTCATTATTTTATATCTTAGAAGAGAAGCAGTTTAAGCTCGGTTTTAAAGACTGGGAAGTGTATGCTAGTATCTCAATATCAATTCCAAGTAGCCAGAGCTATTAAAATATAGCATGTTTTTAATGATTTTGATATTTTTATGGACAATTAATTGTTAGCAAGCAAATAAAAATGATATTTTCATCTGTCTTGTGTCTTCAGCAATAAACCACTTCTCTCCATTCACATCTCTTGCACATTGCAAAGTAAGATTTCTAAGTGTTTTTGTCACTGAGGAATGTGACCAGAATGCTCAACTTCAACAGCATCCACATGATTGTGGAATAAAGAGGCTTTTCTTTCAGAATAGCATTTCTAACTGAAATTATTCCAGAATACGTTATTGCACAGTATCTATTTGATCCACTTTTCTCTTACAAACTCCAGACTGATTTAGTTAAATCACTATTCAGATTTTATATAGTCTGAGTCACAGGCTTCTATTCTCACAATATAATGTATTCTGAAAAGAATAAAAGATAAAAAATGACTGGATTAGACTGGCCAGGAGATTTTAGTCTTCATATATTTCACCTTTAATTTAATTTAACAGACTGCCTATTTGTAATTAAGACATCACTTAGCCAGTTCTGAAAATATTTTTTAATTTAAGAGTAAATACAAAGTCATTTAACAGAAATACATAGCTGCTCTATTTTATGCTCGGCAATCAGTTCTGGTTTTGCCTGGCTGATTCAGAATCCTGTGAGACAACCTTCTTTACGAAACATGAACTGTGACTTCTCTTCCTTAGTGACTATGTTAACTCCAGAGGTGTGCTCAGCAGAATAAACAACTCAGCTTTTCCAGACCTCCAAATCTGACTTACTCTGTGCTTTGGGCAAGTGGTCATGTAGGCGTTTATTTTATTAGACCTTGTTTATCTGTTATTAACTGTTAGCTATAGATGAGCACAGGACTGTGGTTTTGGTCTGTTGCTTTGTTGTCGTTATGTAATATAAACAGTCTTTTGAACATCATGCTTTGCCTTCAGTGGGCTGAGGGCACAGAAGAAAATTAAACAAAACAAAAAATCAAAACAAAGAAACCACACCAATGAGCAAATAGATAATGAAATGCATGATGTTTTCTGTATGGAAGTAGCTGCAGACAAGTTCATTAACTAAATCATCCAAGATGAAATTTAATGGATAGTAATATTTAGGCTGGTGATAGTTTCTCACATTATTTGTTTTCTTTTATTTAAAGTATTTAAGCATTCTCAGGCTCTCTTTCTTTCAGATTAGTGACTTTTTTGAATAAATCATTCCAAATGACATGAAGTTAACTTCAGAAAACAAGCCTGGATTAGTCTATGAGCCAGACATCCCTACTAAATCGGACTCCAAGGGCCTCCATCTGCCAGAGCACAAACACAGGCACTTAACAGGGACCAGAACATCAAGCACCTTAGTTGACTAAAGTTTTGTGTCAAATTAAGTATTACTGTACCTCAGGTATCTCCACAGTACTTGCCACTAAGAGTTAAATACCAGTGGCTATGACAACCTATCCCAGAGGCTTGCTCAGAAGCAGCTGGGTGTGTAAGATTTCCATACCACTTGCCAACCAAAACATGTAGGAAAAAATTGTCCACTTGTACGGTTAAGAGAAGGGGAGACTCTAACCAGCCTGGAAAATAAAGCAAACAGAAAAGAACAATAATCTGGATGAACTGGTTGTTGATGCAGGCAAGTTGTGCTTACCAAATGGCTGAATGGCTGAAGGCAATGGGAAGTTTGGATACAGTGGGCTATTAATTCAGGTTGAAAGCCGTAGACTTATTATCTTCTATCCATAAGAAATTTTCCCCAAACCAATAGTAGCTATTGAGGTTTGGAGGCATTTGACACATGCAAGGGTACTACCTTGTGAAGAAACATCATGTTAAATGCAGACCTGTGAGAAGCAAGAATCCCTGAGACTTTAAAGAGATGATGAGCTTTCCAGAACACATGTGCAGACACAAAAGAGTTAGACATTTCCGAAGAGTTTCAGATACGGATACAATTCTTCAGATGAATACCAAATCTTGTATTCTCCTCAGTGGAGGAGTTTCAACAGTTGTCCTTTTCCTTATTTTCTCGGGGAGCTGATATTTGCTTTAGCATGGAAGAAGCTAGAAATTCTTGAAGAGTTATTGCTGGACCTCAGAAGTCCATGGGAATAGACACCAGCTGCTGGGCCTTATGGGCTCTGGCTGGTGCCTGAGGAGCACATTTTCCTCTTGAGTCTCTGTCCCTCTGGGACATTCTCTCAGTATTCCTGCACTCCTTCTGAGCCTCTGTGTGGCCTCTCAGGGGAGTCTTTGCAGGACACACATACACACACACACACACACACACACACACACACACACAAATGAACAATATGCCAGGGATAGGTCAGCATCACCTTGGCCAGACTTACAGTCTGTGCAGGGAGAGGCTTAAACACACCCTCCAGCACATACAGGATCTTGCAGGCCCAAGCATGCTGTTCAGCTTAGCATGCCAATAGGGATGCTTGGCAAACTCTCTGCAGCCTGTTTGCAAGAAGAAGGGACACACCATGATAAAAGGTGCTCTTAAATCCTTTGCTAACATTGCCGTGTTTTGCCCTGCTACCAGATGAATTCCTGTTTCCACTGGGACTGAAGTCCAGATGCCTGTGGAGAGATGTCTGCAGTGTCCAGCTGGCTACAAGTTTAGTGGAACTCATAGGAACTCCCCATCCTAATGCAATGCCCTTCAGGCAGGATCTTTGAACGTTGCCTACTCTTTTTTCAAAGGGTCACTGCAAGGTGATGCTGTTGTAAAGTCCCCCTAGCTAACTACAGCCTTCAGAGAAGATAGTTGTTCTTCATATCTTCCTCAGATACTTCCTGCAGCTGATGACATTCATGTTATTTAGGGAATTCATGTTATTTATGCTATTAGTTCTGTATCTTTTGCAACAATGTGTGGAAAGAGGGGTTAATGAATCAATGCTAAAGCATCTGCAGGTTTTTAGCTGTTTTAGATTTGAATTACTCAGCGCAGAGGTTTACAAAAGAATAGTTTGCTTGTCAGGTCTATTTGCACCCTTGTTCTTTCTGAGTCTTTAGACCCTTTCTTTTACTCTCTGTATTTTTCTTGTTAATGGTTTCTTCATGTTGTTGTCATTGTTACATTGGCTGAAAGGTAGTTTTTCCTGGCAGAATAGCCTTTTATTTGGGGGCTTATACTATTGTTGTCCTTTGAAAGGATTTTTCCATTCTGCCTGGTAATTTTAATCTCTTTCAATTTTTTTTTTCCTTTCATCAAGCAACGACCGTTCTGTTGTGGCTAACTTTCCTGATTGTTGTATTGAAAAAAAGAATAATATACATATTTTTATATATGTGTATATATATTTATTTTTAAAACATAAATTATACACACACATAGATGTATGCAAACTACATACTTGTAAAACATAAACACATATGAAAACCACAGAAAACCAGGCTAGGGAAGTATTAAGGGAAAGGTGACCTGCATCTGATTTTGTGTAGGCCATAAAAGTTATTGCCTCCAGTCAATTATTCCACAGTTGTGTCAACAGCATGGCTGTAAATGCTCTGTGCCTCATTTCAGCCACGGACTAGCAAAGAACAGCCGTGCATATCTCCTAAACCAGAACTGTTCATTTTCCTTGAAAAGGTCACTCCTTGTTGAAACAGCTCAGGGGAGCAGTTTGATGTAGCAGTAATGTCCAGCTGGGAGTATGTGGTGTGGGAAGGAGTAAGAGGGGCGAGTGAACAGACAGCTGTGAGGGGGACAAGTTGACCTATGCAGCTAGCACAGATGCAGTCGGATGTGGAAGGATGCCCATCACCAAAATATCCTATCCGCAGTACTAGGCAGAGAAGAGACATGGGATGACTAGATGCCAGTGCAAAAAGTGCAAGACAAAGCTGACTCTTCAGCCCAGTTTCATGGGAAATGGGTCAGAGCTAATACTTTCAAGTCCTAGGAAAGATTACAATTTAAGTACTTTAATAAGAGCTTAGATTTTCCCTGGAGTCTGAGCCACCCAGCTCCCATTGAAAGCCCTAGCCAAGACTAAATGGATATTTTTTGCCAGACTGAGCACTCAGACATTACAATGACAATTGGAAGAAATCCTAATAACATTGGAGTGGGGGAAGGGAATGTGGTTTGGTTTTTTTTCCAGAAATTACTATTTAGTACCTCTTTGACAAAACAAACTGTATCTATACTACTCATCCAAAACAACACAATTCCAATAAATGATTCATGCTCTTCACCTTGTACTCAATCATGGGTGGCTTTTTTACACTCAAATGGCAGAAAAGTGTTTATGAGGGCAGCTTTGAAATTCCAGTCGATCTTTTACCTCTCACTTGCTGAGTCACTTCAGAAATACTTGAATGATGTTGTAAGCAGTTATAAGAATAATATTTCTCATTTATACACTGACTTTGCTTGAAGCATGAAATACCCTAATAAAGTCCATGACTCCTCATGTATTAGCTTATTCATATGCAGGAAGAATCAGAGTAAGGGAAGGCATAACAGGCCTCTCCACAGTTACAGTCTCTGTAACTGTAAACATTGTTTTCTTTCACAGGCAGATTTTGAAAAGAATGAAGTAAAATAAATTTACAACTGCTGATTTAAAGCAATTCCTGGTGATATAAATGAGTCTATATAATGTACAGAATTGAATGATTATAAGTGCAGTGGGATTTATGGTAGATTTGAAGGCACTATGATCCACTCCTAAATTGTTCTTCAAAGCTCTCCCAATGCACTGGAGAAGGGCACATAAGGCTTGGGTTGCCTGGGATTTATTCCTGTCTGGACTATTGACTTTTCATTTTGTACTATTGCATCTCTATGTACATTAATTTCCCACATTGTAAAAAAGGGTGAAGATATGTGTGTCCCTTTGTAAAGACACTCAAGATGCACTGCTAAAAATATCCTTTAAGAATGAGGTATTATTACTGAGTTCCATTCATGTGATGATAATTGCAGGACTGGGATTACAGATTCTTTGTTGGGTATTTAAATAACCATAAAAGTCTGAACTGGTCCTGACTGCTCCTGTCCTTATCTGCAAATAGTTTCTGACTGTATTTGCAAGGATTAGTATTGCCTGTGTGGGATTGGATCCACTTTCAGCAAATCCATACACTACCCACAAAATAACTGATTATTAGACATCCATATGCTGACTTGCTGTCTTGTGATATATTATTAGAGGTTGGTGCTTAAAGGGAGGGGTGCAGTGTGCAAACAACATTTAACCAGCATTTCTGATATTGCCCTGTATATCCACCACAGAGCCAACACTAATAATTACATCACAGGTCATACCTTTTTAAATGTATTTCTTATAGCATTAAGGCATGCAGCTCTGTGATTACAGTAAAATCCTTGCTGTCAGCCTTCAAAATCAGTGAGTTCATTTGCTTTTTGCTGTAAATAAAAGCTTACTAATATGAACTTAAAAGATCAGAAGCTGGGAACAGTGAACATATCCCACTGCTTAGATTGTTCCATCTGGACTTATAAAAGCTGGAAACTATTCCAAAGGGTCCCACTAGCTTTCTGTGTGATCCCCAGCCCATCATTCAAGTTTCAGAGATATGTAAGCACCTAACACCCACTGGAATCCAACAAAAAAGGAGATGCCTAATTCAGTCCAAAAATCTGGGTTTTGTTTTTGTGATGCAATTCTTCTGCAAAGTGAGGATTGCAGACCATTCATCTTTCACACAGTTTGGGAAGGGTTGAGGTATGAAGCCTAACAGTGCAGTAATGTTCATGGAATAGAAATGATGTGCAATGAATAAAAATCCAAAAGTTACTGACTTAAGTGGCAAAAATGTGTTCTCCAGTATATGCTGGAAGATGTGAGGTCACTGTCTCTAGGATGAGGAACAGTCTTGTGAGGAGACAGAGATTCCAAGCTTCCCCAAGTGTGTCTTTTTGCTGCAAGTGCTTCTGCATGTGATGAAGTGGGAGATGCCCCAGGGGCCGTGTTGCTGGAGGACAAACCAGGGTCAGTTGGATCCAATCTTGGTCAGATACTGTTCATAAGCATTCTTTCTTCTGACATTTTCATGTATTTTCCTTTACCAGTTGCATATTAGATCTGAACTCTCTTTCTGCTGTTCTCATTTTATGGGGAGTAAAACATATGGCTCGCCTCCATTTTTGATTCCACAAAACTGTGACCAAAACCAAAGACAAGTATGTCTTCCGCTATAGTATGATGTATTGTGTATCATATCATTATCTTTTGGGTTTTGCTAGCTAGCAAAATAATAATAATACTTAGCACTGACATAGCAATTACTTTGCAGAGTGCTTTGTAACCATTGGCGAGTTCAGTGGTTCCTAAACTCGAGCCTGTGCCCTGGGAGTGGTCTGCAGAGAGCTGTTGCCCTGTGCTGTTGACTACCCATATTCACCACTGACACACTGCTTTAAAGATAGCTACACATATGTG
>NW_008657430.1:130903-136521 GCF_000695815.1 Acanthisitta chloris | reverse complement strand
GTTAAACCACGACAGCTTATACTTCACAGTAAAGTCAAATTGGTTCTCACAAGAACAAGCATTCCAGTGGCTTCAGGGATGTTGTGTGAGCAGGCACGTGAAGAGAAATAGTTTCTAAGACAACATGCAGGGTGCCTTTTACTGCTGATTCTATCCTTAGATGAAGTTGAGGTAAGAATAACTGTATCAAATCAAGAAAAGGGATTTCATGTAAATGCAAACCTTTTGCATTAAAAGATTGCTTGTTACCCAGTTTTAAAAGGCTTACAGCAGCAAAAATAAGCATGTCAGATTTTCCAAACATCCACCTGGAACAAGGATTCCAAAATGGGCCTTCCTGACAGCAGAGTCTGTTCTAATAACCAGAACATAGTTGCATATAGTCACCCTGACTTAAACAAAACAACCCAGTGTTGTATGTAAGTGGAATAGCTTCAACAGCTGGGATAAAGTCTCTCCACTAGTATATGACAAACCTCAATTAAAAAATATCTCTGTTCTTGATCATGGAAAAACCAAAGATGAGCCCAAGCCTCCTTAACTGGGGCTATATAAGGAAGGAAGGGAGAGCACACCTATTCTGTGCTTCGGTTGTCTTGCAGCTTGTGTCTTTGGCTTACACTGTGTGCTCAGAAGCAAATGAATTTTGTTTCCAGAGGAAATAAGCAGGATGTGGGGATAATATTTTTGTATGATCTTCTCAGATAGCTAAAAAAGCCCCAAAGAAACAAACAAATAAAACCTCTAACACTATCCCCAAAGATATTTAAATATTTATGTGGCTTCCCCAAAGTTCTATAGGTCATGTGACTATGGCCAAGTAGCAGATGCCATCATTTGGGGTTGATAACATCTTGATTTCCATCAAATGTGCTTTCTGCTTTTAAGAAAGAACACACAAGATAGATCAAACAGGCATAGGTAAGGATAGGCACAAGCTATGAACCTTCGGAGGCTGTGAAATTGTTAGAACCACTCCTGGAATATAACTAGGCACAATCAGGAACAAGCACAGGCCGGCAACCATTAGCAGTAATTAGGCTGGATATGGCCAGCCTGTTTTGGGAAGTATTGGAGTGGCTAGTCCAACCTACTTCCCCTTAGGGCCAAAGAATGGACCCTAGCTGGTTTTAACATTTTAATACACATGTAGACTCATAGATTTTTACAAGCCCAGGGAAGATCAGAATCTTCAAATTTCTGTCATCTAGATATGTCAAAACATCTCAAACCAAGTTATGTCAAACCAGACAAGGCTCTGGGTGAAATGGCTGGTAATAGACTTAAGTTATTCCCTCAAGTGCTTTAAGGACAAAGCTAATAAATAAATTGAGACCAGAAAAGTAAAAGAAGTGTATGAAAACTGGAACTTGAGCTGTGGAATTCAACATGTCTTAGGAAGGGATGTGCTCAGGAATACTCTTATGCATGTGTTCTTGAAATTAATTCTTTTCACACAGTTCTTGATGGCTTCAGACACTGGAGTGCTGCATGGTACAGGCATGACCCAGGCATTAAAAGAAACAATTGGGTCAAATAGATGTTGTTCCATAGAAAGAAGTTTCAAACCTCTTCCTGTCTTGAGGCTGAAAAATTTCTGCAGTGTTCATCTTTTTGTGGTAATTAATTGAGGACCTTGTGAAACTTGGCCATCTCTTTGCAGTCAGTCCTGTATATTTTCTGTAGGAGTCTGCTCTCAAATTAAAGCTCTGAGATGTAAGCTCAAATCTTTGCCATATGACAGCCACATTTCCCTTAGCACATATGAACATACACATTTGCATTATTCTTATGCAAAACTGCATTTCTTTACCTTGCAATATGAAAAAGTCTTTCAGTAGTCTAGTTGTACATCTTTAAGTTGAAAAGAATACAACAACTTGAAACTACAAAATTAAGCTGGAAGTCTCAAGAGAAAAGGTCTGTTTTGCAAAGTTATTAATCCTTCCTGTTTCCATTCTGTCCAAAAATACCACAATTTCAGTTTTGGTCACGTCATTTCAGCACTTCTTTCCCAGCCAAAATCTCAAAGCACTCAAATGCAAGCAAAGGGATGATCTCAAACTTACATTCTCCCTTCCCCTTTACCCCTGCTTCAGACTTTCATACTGACCCTCCTTCTCCCATACTCTTTTTGTTTGACAAAAGAATAATCTTTTAATTGCAAATTCAATTTCATCCAGTAGTTCTAAGCTTTTATGCTTTTGAGGAGAGAAGATATCGAATAATGTAATTGTTTGCAAAATATAAAATAAATCTTGCTTGCATATAAAAGCATCTGGTACACAAAATTTTAACAGAAATGTTTTGATAGCTAATATTTAAGTTAGTTCCAGCAAATATGCATATATCTGATTAGCTCAAATATGAAATACATTTCATTGTATTCCTACAGCAGAAAGTAATTCAGTACAGACATTGTCAGAAAACCTTTTTAACAGATGTGACATTGTAGTGGATAAGAGGCATTGTTGGGCACGAGGAAGGTTGTACACACAAGGTGGGGTTGGATGATTCTCTTTCTCTTCAGTTGTTGGACTTCAGTTTGTAGCAATTAAAGACCTCACAACTTTGAATCATCAAATTCAAGTTTTTCAGCCTTCAGTTTGGTACTTTTAAATAGTGATATTAGGGGCCCAGCAATTTCCAGGAATGCACTTAACAATATCAAGCTGACAAATCTGTTATAGCTGTCTAGCACTCTCAGTAGGAGTGATATGACATTTTGTAAAATCTGTTAATTGTTTACTCTGGTTTAGAAAAAAATCTTTCAGAAATAAAAAGAGTGACATAGAGTTAAAGGCAAATGTTTCCTTTCCTCATTAGGCAAACCTTTGACTTATTTTATTGTTGTTTATGAGACTGGATAGTAGAGACCTGCTTCTGCAAAAACAGAAATACAAAGGAGAAGAGAGAAACGAATAACTATGTGATCTAAAGCGGACATACCAAGCTGAGCTGCCATGTGAACTAAGTAAACAGCAGAAATGTAAATGTTCTGCTTGAAGAAGAAGGAGGGGATAGCAGTAGCAGTGGGAGGCGTCTGCCACCTTCATTGTCTCTCTGTTCTCTTTGTAAGTCATTCTCTTGTCCCGAGGCACAGCTCAGCAAAGCAGGAAAAGGTTGTTTTTTCCCTTTCTGTTTCTCCAGAATAAACTAAATTCTGTTAAAAAAAATAATAGTTTCTCTGAAGAGTGAAAGGTCTTAAAGGGGTGGTGTGGGTTATAAACTCTGCACAGCTGGGTGACCTACATTCTGACATTAATCAGGCCTTGAGTCAGATGGACACTGGACTTGGAGAAGCCTTTCTGCTCAGGCTAAAGTCATGAGTTATCATTGAGACAGAAGCGGTCTGTGTCTCTCTTACTGCTGACATTTGTTAACCTCATTGTTGTTATGTATAAGACCAAACTTAAACTCCCAAATCTAATTTTTTTCCTGATCACTTCCAGAGACACAACATGATAATAGAATTTTTTTCTACAAAACTTTCATGCAGCAGCAGTGAGAGAATGAGAATCCAAAAATACTAAATTGAATGGAGAGTACTAAAGAGTGCCATAGGTCAGCAGCTGCAAGTAATATATCCATATGGCATAATGTGGAGGTATGGCCCTAGGGACCAAAAGCAGCATGATCAAGTTAGTAATATTGCTGTGGACATATATGCTAAATAGTGATTTTAATTATATGGCAACACATTTATGTGCCTCACATGCAGATGAAGGGGATTAATTCCTGTAGATATGTGTAAATCTACTTTTTTCCTGGCTTGCTAGCATTTAGCTCTTCAACATAAGGTGTAACGTATAGGAATAATTATTTTTTTTAAAAGTCTAATACAGTGTTCCAGCGTAGGCAAGTATACATAGTATTTCCCCAAACACAACCATATCACGAGATCTCTCATCTGCTAAAACAGTCAGACATCTTTTGGGGATAACCAAACATGGCATACCAGAATATAAATGTAGATTTAAATGACATGGGTGCATGTTCATTCACTTTAATTCAAAATATTTGGAACAGCTCAGATGTACCACAGCCTAGATCATCAGATTTTTTACTGGTGAATTTTAGGTCCTGGATGTGGTGAAAATGATGAGATTTCCTGTCAGATTTTCTGTTCTAGGTCTTCTGTGCTGGTGGATTAAAGTCTTTATGTGGATGATCAATTGTTAAGAATACACTCCATAAAGTACCAACTTCAGCAATGTGCTGGTTTTGGCTCGGATGGAGTTTGTTTCTTCTTAGTAACTGTGTTTGGATTCAGAATGAGAATAATGTTGACAACACACTGATGGTTTTGTTTCTGCTAGGTGCAGGGGAGGAATTACCCAGGGGGTGGGACAATCCAGATTTGGGAATGGGGGCTGGCAGTGGTGAGCAATTGTATTGTCCATCACTGGTTTTGTTTTGTTGGGTTTTGGCTTTTATTTCCCTTTTTATTATCCATTAGTATTTCCTCATCGTTTTGCTCTCAATTATTAAACTGTTCTTATCTCAACATATATATTTTACTTTTGTTTCTCCTCCCCATCTCACCAGGGCAAGGGGAATAGGGGAGGAGGGAGTGTGAGCAGCTGCAAGGTTGTCGGCTGCTGTCTGGGGTTAAACCACGACAAGCAGGCTTCACCTAACTCAAGGGATGTATTTGGCACTTTGTTTACATTTATACTATGAACATATCACTAGGAACATCTCCCAAGATTAACAGTAGAGCTGTAAGATGCTATTCAAGCAGCATAGGAAATAGTCATTTTGTCAGCCCAGCCCTGCATTTTCCTTTCATCTCCTTTGCAGATGTCTATGGTTCACAGAAATGGATTATCTCTGTTGTGAAAAATGCATCATTGGTCGATTGGATTAATCAGTAAATGATATCTCCTGTTCCCAGAGCTAGAGTCAACTCATCAATCCTTGGGAGTTCTAAGAGAACCAGTGCTTTTTGTCTATTGGTTTCAGAGCTCGCTGTAACTGAGAGAAGTCACTTTTGGGTGTATATTGCCTTATAAGAACACTAGCAAGATGGAAGCCATAAAAATTGACTTCTAAATTATCAAAAATCACAAAACTCCTATGCAAGATGTAAGTGCTCATAAAAATATGCCTTTCATCAGTAGAGCATTGAACTGTATATCGGTGTGGTTTTGTTTCAATACTGTCAGTTTAAAAATCCTTCTATGCAAGTTTAGTTCATCTTACTGATGAAAACATACTGTACACATAATTAGGACAGATTGCAGGAAAAATCTCAGAAAGTGACTAATGTTTATGTCTGCAAAAGGTTAGAACAAACTGCAAGCTCATTTTTTCTTCCAAAGAATGTACTTCTCTGCATGACTTATTGCGGTGTATTTAAGCAAATGGGCTACACTATTTGTGGTTTCGTCAGAGATGGTGGTATTGCTCATTCTTGCCTGGAAGATCTAACAGGTTGTGCACAAATACCATCACTATTCATCCCTTTATTTACTTTTTCACAGGTAGGCATGGAGCTAGTTTCTGAGGGGCCTCAGAAGTAAAATTCGGATTGATTGCTCACCCTGTATGAGATTGTGCAAGACATGTATTAGTCATGTACAAATTATACACCAAATGAGCTTGTGTCTTGGCCA
>NW_008657430.1:126803-130847 GCF_000695815.1 Acanthisitta chloris | reverse complement strand
AACTCCCAAAATCGTGTTGATTAACTGATGCAGAAAGTAAAAGACAATATCAGAAAGCAGGTAATTGTCTGCAGCAGAACTCATTGGAAAAAGGGGAGGCCATATGGAGAAAAAATGGGGGAAATAAAAGGTTATATCCTTTTTACAGAGACTGAAATCCAGGCAGTTCTTATTATACATTATATAACAAAATACAAAAGTTTAGGGAATATAAATGCAATTTTTAAAATTTTCCCCACTTTCTTCCAATTTTCTAAATTTAAGAAAAGTTTGAGCAGTTTTCCCTTAGTATACAGACACACACATATTTACATTTTAGATGCTTACACGTTTTCATTTTTTCTTCTGCCATTTGCAATCATTGAAATATGACAAATTTGTCCAAAGAATAATAATAATCTTAGAACTCTTGCTGTATTCAAGTGGGGACTTTTTTTAACATTTTGCTCCAGTCAAGTGACTTCTTAGCTATCTCTTTGCAAAAACAAAACTTGAGACTATAAGAACAAGGCATTTTTCCCCTGTTTTAACCAACCTTGTAATAACCGGAATCAGACATGCTATTTTTAGAACTTTACCAAAATCAGGAATTTCTTGAACAGAAATAACAATCTCCTTATTTCAGTTCAATACATTCTTATTCATGCAATTATAGAACATGCTATTTTTTACCCATAGTCTTGCAATATGTTCCATTCACCATCACAGCTTGCAACTGGTCAAAATCAGGGCTTAATGAGACATTTGACATATACATATGATTTTCAGATAGATTCTTTTTGCTCTTAAATGTATGATTTTATAAGTGATATCTTTATAAATGTTTATGGTTCATTTATACCCAGCTTATAGGAAATTCCCATTATCATTTTGTCACCTGAAATGACTTCACATGCTTCCCCACAAAAGCAATATAAATGGAAAGCAATTTAGTGCCAGATCATCCTCTCTGGACCTCCATAGAAACCTATCCACTCAGAGATAGCTTCCTGTGAAAAATTACATTTCCATCACTGCTCAGTTAGCTAGTTTTCTGTTATGGATTTCTTATTTTGTTGATGTTGGTTATTTGTTGGCCATGGTTTGTTTGTTTTTAATGAAGTGGAACACATTAATGTGACAAACATTTTGGAAAAATTTGGCAATATTGTATGAATTCTTGCATTTTTAACAGTCAAAATGTTACTATGGTTAAAATGAAAAGACTTTTGTGAAAATGCAATTTCCTATAAAGGCCATATTCATTGACTTCTATTATATCACCTTTTCTAATCTTTTTTGATGAACTTCTTCATCAGTTGTTTAGACAGCTGGAAGAATGTTTAGGAAGGCAAGGATTATAAATGCATCATTCTATTTACCTTTTATGAATATTGGCATGACATTAGGATCTTTCTGTTCTATTGGAACTTCCCTACTCTTTCCAAACTTACTGGAAAATAATATTCACAATTTAAACAGACACTCAAGCAGTTATTTTCAAAATCTTGGATGCAAGTTAACCTTTATTCACTGGTTGAAATGTCAAGTTTTAGTAGTTTTTGTTTAGTATCTTCTGTCAAAGTGGAAACTATTTAATTAGGCTGAGGACTAATAGAAATTTGCCAAGAACAAATCATTCCTAATTTATTTCCTCTAACAGAGTAACTGAGCAGTGAATACACTGATGATGTTGTATATTCTTCTAATATTGGTTGTATATTGATGTTGCATATTCTTCTAATGAAATTTTTGATCATCTTATGAGGATCCTAATGAAATCACTTGTGGACTATAAACTGCACGCAAAATCAGATGGATAGCTGTTCCAGACAGTTCTTAGCAAAGGACTATGGCCAGTGACAGGACATACCAGTCACATGCTGCCATGGGTCTAGGTGCTCAATATTTTCATGACTGACCAACCTTCAGGAGGGAAGTGGGATCATGTTGATCAAATTTACCATTGATTGGGGGCTAGAAAAGTAGGAAGATAAATCAAAATTATCTTAGAAAACTGAAGAAATTATTAAAAAAAAGTCTGGATGGAATTCAGTACTTACAAGTATAAGTAAAAATCAACCACACAGATACAGGGTGGAAAAAAAAAAAAATAAGCAAAAAACCCAAACCCAGAAACTCCAGGAGAGAAGACATTTTTTTGAACCTCATCTCAGGATTTGACTGAATAATTTTTGAACACAGGTCAGAAATATTCTGATGTTGTATAAAGGCTGACATCACAGTGATATGTATAAACAAGACAAGACATAGGAAATAATCCTCTGCTCTGTTTAGCACTGTTAACGCCTCAGCTGTAGTTCAGTTTTGAACAGTGCGTCTCAAGAAAGATGCGAAAATATTGGTGGCAATCCAAACATGAGTGGTGAAAATGCTCAGAGGTCTAGAAAATATGGCCTATGATGAGAGATAAAGTACCAGAATCTGTTTTGCCTAACAAAAAGAAGAATGAAGTAGGCATAATAACAGTGTTCAAATGTGTAAAAGAGTTTTGTAAGGATGAAAGAATTAATCTGTCCTCAGCAACAATGGTGGATTAGACAAGAAACACTAAGCTTAATCTGGAGCAAGAAATAAAAGATTTTGGAAAAGGTTAGATGGGGAACAACTTTATATGGGCAAGTGTAGTAGAACTATAGAATAGAATAGAATAGAATAGAATAGAATAGAATAGAATAGAATAGAATAGAATAGAATAGAGACTGCAAAGCTTTCAGTGCTGGAGGTCTCTAAAAACACAGTGGACTAATAGCAGTCATGAAAGAGAAAGATATTTGTATTTTGGGAGTCAGGAAATAGATGGGATAGTTTCCTACAATCACATCAAGATGTTTTTCTATGATTTTGATATGATATATGTAAAATATGAATGCAGCCTCTGGTTTTCCCCTATGAACTGAATGCGGAAAAATGTTGAAATACTCATTTTGATGTTCTATTCAAGCTTTATCTGATAACATACGTTCTAAACAGTTCTGTTTTCTTCATATGACAGCAATTCTACCATTGACAGCTAGAATAAGATCTGTTCTGCACCAATTTTATTTGTTAATTACGGTCAATCAATTTTTTACACAATCAATATTGTCTTAATTTCTAGTTTACATTGATTCCTTCCCACTTGCCTCATTTTGCAATAGTTAGACATATTTGAAAGAGCTGCTTTAATTTTTCACTCTCAGTCAGGCTGTTTATCTAATCAATGTGGACCTCCTTTTGGATTATGGGTTTGCAACTTCTTGACTAGCAACTGAAAACATTCTTAAGCAAGTCCCAATTGCTGTTCTTATCTTTCTGCTTGAAGTTAGTCCTATAATTGCTTTGAGATTTTTGAAATTGGCAGTCATAAAACCCCATATAGTACTAATTTGCATTTTATTCTGTTTGTGTCTATGAGATATTGTGTTCATCGGTTAGCACAGCATTTTAGAATACAGTGACAATAATTTATTTCTACCTTTTTTTCCCCCCAGCATTTTGACCTGAGAATTGTTACAGGTGCTGGTACAACATTCTAAGGTGCTTTGTTAATAGCTGCATGAGCAATTTCTTGTGGCTCAAACCAAAGGTCTTCCTCTTTCTTTTAATATAAGCCTTTTTTCCCACACAGTACATACTTATCCTTAAAGCATTGGTATCACAAGAAAAGTCTATCTCTTTGGGCAACAGTAGTTGCAAATGACAGAAGGAAACACACTTCATTGCAGTGTAGAGAATCACAATCTGGGGACACACTGTGGAAATGTCACTAGTGAATGTGTGGCAAGAGCAGCAGCAAAATAACCCTTAGGTTGCACTATATTTTCCTGAAGAGAAGAATGCAAGAACACCATGGCCAGACATGAAAGCAACAGAAATTAAGGTTGTTCCTCTAATTTAATTCACATGCAACTGCAGAGACTTTAGATGCAAAGTCTAGAGGAAGCTTCCTGGATACACCAGTATTTCTTCTTGAAGAAACTCTGTCTCTACTTTACAATTCACTATTATGTGAGTAATGTCATGTGTGGATCAGAAATTAAATTCTAAGTGTGAAGCCTAAGA